>NC_083594.1:5711698-5964198 GCF_027579695.1 Neoarius graeffei | reverse complement strand
CTATCTATCTATCTATCTATCTATCTATCTATCTATCTATTCTCTTTCTTTCTTTCTTTCTTTCTTTCTTTCTTTCTTTCTTTTGTTTCCATGTTGGTTGTTCTATCTATCTATCTATCTATCTATCTATCTATCTATCTATCTATCTATCTATCTATCTATCTATTTCCTTCCTTCCTTCCTTCCTTCCTCTTTTCTTATTTGTTTGTCTTTCTTTTCTTTCTTTTGTTTCTATGTTGGTTGTTATCTATCTATCTATCTATCTATCTATCTATCTATCTATCTATCTATCTATCTATCTATCTATCTATCTATCTCCCTTCCTTTCTTCCTTCCTTTTTTCCTTCCTTTCTTTCTTTTCTTATTTGTTTGTCTTTCTTTTCTTTCTTTTGTTTCCATGTTGGTTGTTCTATCTATCTATCTATCTATCTATCTATCTATCTATCTATCTATCTATCTATCTATCTATCTATCTATCTATCTATCTATCTTATTTCTTTCTTTCTTTCTTTCTTTCTTTCTTTCTTTCTTTATTTATTTGTTTGTCTTTCTTTTCTTTATTTTGTTTCCATGTTGGTTGTTCTATCTATCTATCTATCTATCTATCTATCTATCTATCTATCTATCTTATTCCTTTCTTTCTTTCTTTCTTATTTGTTTGTCTTTCTTTTCTTTCTTTTGTTTCTATGTTGGTTGTTATCTATCTATCTATCTATCTATCTATCTATCTATCTATCTATCTATCTATCTATCTATCTATCTTTCTTATTTGTTTGTCTTTCTTTTCTTTCTTTTGTTTCTGTGTTGGTTGTTCTTTCTTTCTTTCTTTCTTTCTTTCTTTCTTTCTTTCTTTCTTTCTTTCTTTCTTTCTTTCTCTCCAGAGCTTCTGAGGTGACATGGTGGTCATTTTTATTTGAGAAGGTTTTGACACATGGTCACATTTCGAGGTCACAGCTGAAGCGTCTCTGTGGAACTGCGGAAGTGTGATCACAGCCCACGGTTTTTAATCTGCTGTGGAACGTCATTGTGGATATGCAATATTGTTAATCTGTCCATTATCAGATGTCGTTTCAGGTGGTGTGGACTAACAGAGTCTCCACATCACAACACTCCTGAGTCTTTCTGCATCACTCTGTGACTGAAGTCTGGTATTATATCAGTCACCTGCGCGCTTTACTTCCTGAGTTCACAAGTGATTTCCATAAAATAGATCTTCTGGAGTTCAAGGTCACTTTGGCCAGACCTTATGAAATAATGACCTCAGTGTCACCTGAGCGGCTCTGGAGTCCTCCAACGGACATCATTATTATTCTATTCTTTATCAATGTTCTGTTTTCCTGACAGCAGGGGTGAGTTCCTGCCAGAGAGGAAATCCAACATGAGTGTTTCGCTTCCCATCCGTTTGCTCCCAATGAGTCTAATTAAGGACGAGAGACGGGTGATAAATGCTGCGAGCTTCATTAAAAGCAGCCTGACTCAGCAGCCTGCACTAACGAGGAAGTGAGGCGCCTTGTACGTGCTGCTGAAATGGCCTGCCACGGGGACAATTACGAGTCAGAGTGCTGCAGGTACCTGCGAGAACACCTCCAGGCACTGTGTGTGTACGAGAGAGGGGAATAATCAGGCAGGATTCCTGGCACCATTGTGCATGCCTGCCACTTCCTGAGCACCAATAATGTCATGCACATCAGCAGCAAGACGAGCACTTGCATCGAGCATCAGGCGCACTTTTTAATTAGTGCATTAAAAGCATGACTGCGCTCAGCAGCTCGATACAAACCGCATTACAGACACGCATTCACATTAGCGCCGGAGCTCCGTGCGGCTCCTGCGCGATGAAATGTATAGGCTGTGCAGTAATCCATGCTAACGCAGCAGACTGAGGAAACCAGCTATAATGAGAATGGCTCTGTTGTAGCGGTGTTAATTAGGGACGTGATGACAAAAAATATGACACCAAACCCACACTCTACACACACACACACACACATGCGTGCTCTGTAACGCACGGGGAGGTGATCGAATACACACTGCTCTCTGACAGAATACGAGCGCTTTGTGGTAATGATTCACCGTGTTTGCTGTATCCAGTCTGCTGAACTGTCAGGGTTTGAAAAATGGTGGAAAAATAACAGTGAAGGCAATCTGCCTGAGCCGTGTGTGTGTGTGTGTGTGTGTGAGCCGTGTGAGTGTGTACGCTTCCTCCAGAGAGGCATTATCAAGCAAATGAAGCCTGTAATTGATGAAGATTTATCCTTCACTCCAGAACATCATCACTGAGCATCAGGGAGAAGCTTCAGTCCCACGATCACCATCTACACCTGGACTTACAGAGCCAGAGCATGGCTTCAGGGTCGCAACCTCATTCAGGGATGTTCACATGCTCACTTTCTTTCTTTCTTTCTTTCTTTCTTTCTTTCTCAGTTTCTTTTTCTTTTCTTCAAACTCTTCACAATTCTAATTTTTCTTTTCAGTTAATTTTTTTCTTTTTCACTTTCTTTTTCTTTCCTTCCAACTCTTTTCACAATTATTTTTTCTTTCTTTTCAGTTTCTTTCTTTTTCTTTTTCACTTTCTTTTTCTTTCTTTCTTCCTTCTCAGTTTCTTTTTCTTTCTTTAGTTTCTTCTTCAGGGCGGCACGGTGGTGTAGTGGTTAGCACTGTCGCCTCACAGCAAGAAGGTCCTGGGTTCGAGCCCCGGGGCCGGCGAGGGCCTTTCTGTGTGGAGTTTGCATGTTCTCCCCGTGTCCGCGTGGGTTTCCTCCGGGTGCTCCGGTTTCCCCCACAGTCCAAAGACATGCAGGTTAGGTTAACTGGTGACTCTAAATTGAGCGTAGGTGTGAATGTGAGTGTGAATGGTTGTCTGTGTCTATGTGTCAGCCCTGTGATGACCTGGCGACTTGTCCAGGGTGTACCCCGCCTTTCGCCCGTAGTCAGCTGGGATAGGCTCCAGCTTGCCTGCGACCCTGTAGAACAGGATAAAGCAGCTACAGATAATGAGATGAGATGAGTTTCTTCTTCAGTCTTTTCTTTCTTTCTTTCTTTCTTTCTTTCTTTCTTTCTTTCTTTTCATTATAGTTTCTTCTTCAGTTTCTTTCTTTCTTTCTCTTCATTATAGTTTCTTCTTCAGTTTCTTTCTTTCTTTCTTTCTTTCTTTCTTTCTTTTCATTATAGTTTCTTCTTCAGTTTCTTTCTTTCTTTCTTTCTTTCTTTCTTTCTTTCTCTTCATTATAGTTTCTTCTTCAGTTTCTTTCTTTCTTTCTTTCTTTCTTTCTTTCTTTCTTTCTTTCCTTTCATTATAGTTTCTTCTTCAGTTTCTTTCTTTCTTTTCATTATAGTTTCTTCTTCAGTTTCTTTCTTTCTTTCTTTCTTTCTTTCTTTCTTTCTTTCTTTCTTTCTTTCTTTCTTTTCATTATAGTTTCTTCTTCAGTTTCTTTCTTTCTTTTCATTATAGTTTCTTCTTCAGTCTTTTCTTTCTTTCTTTCTTTCTTTCTTTCTTTCTTTCTTTCTTTCTTTTCATTATAGTTTCTTCTTCAGTTTCTTTCTTTCTTTCTTTTTTCTTTCTTTTCATTATAGTTTCTTCTTCAGTTTCTTTCTTTCTTTCTTTCTTTCTTTCTTTCTTTCTTTCTTTCTTTCTTTCTTTTCATTATAGTTTCTTCTTCAGTTTCTTTCTTTCTTTCTTTCTTTCTTTCTTTCTTTCTTTCTTTCTTTCTTTCTTTTCATTATAGTTTCTTCTTCAGTTTCTTTCTTTCCTTCTTTCTTTCTTTCTTACATTTGGTGTCTGTTTACAGTTGCCCTCTAATGACCATTAAAACCAAAGTTTTTTGATTTGTTTGTTTTGTATATTTGACGTTTATTCTTTTGCTTCGTCCCGTCTTTGTTCTATATCTATTGTTAAAAATGTCAAATAAACATTGAACTGGAATGTTCCTTCCTTCCTTCCTTCCTTCCTTCCTGTATTGTGTGAGAGAGGCCACGCCCTTCCTGCCAAAATCTGACTAGAAAACTATCCAAGTATTAAAGGACAGTTACAGTTTACAGAGAGCTGGTGTTTTGTGTGAATGATTTCTCTCAGACTCTTTAACCTATGCTGCAAGGATGCTGTGTGTGTGTGTGTGTGTGTGTTGGAAGCGTGCAGGGAGCCGACATGTCCGGATGTTAGGCCTCTAGCTAGAGTTTGTGTTATTTGTGTTGGACTTTGCGGTTCTGTTCTCCTGCTGCTGTTGGCGTTTTCGGGTGGAGGTGCGCTGAGCTTTCACTCTGTACCCAATGGCTTTGAACCCTATGTGACATGGCAGAGAAAATCACATAGGAATAGAAAGCCATAAAACACAGCAGTGACCATGTGTTACCATGGAAATGTGCCTACACACCTGGCTGTCCCTTCTTTCATTTCTGCCAATCCCCCTTTTTCCATTTCTGTCCATCCCTTTTATCCCTTCTTTCCATTTCCGTTCATCCCTTCTTTCATTTCTGCCCATCTTCTTTCCATTTCTGTCCATCCCTTCTTTCCCATTTCTGTCCACCTATTCTTTCATTTCTTTCCATTTTCTTTCCATTTCTCTTCATCCCTTCTTTAATTTCTCTCCATCTTCTTTCCCATTTCTGTCCATCCCTTTTTATCCCTTCTTTCCATTTCCATTCATTCTTTCCTTCATTTCTTCCCCCCCTTCTTTCCCATTTCTGTCCATCCCTTTTATCCCTTCTTCCCATTTCTCTTCATCCCTTATTTAATTTCTGTCCATATTTTTTCCATTTCTGTCCATCCTTTTTATCCCTTCTTTCCATTTCTGTCCATCCCTTTTATCCCTTCTTTCTATTTCTGTCCATCCCTTCGTTTTTATCCCTTTCTGTCCTTCCCTTTATCCCCTCTTTCCATTTCTGTCCATCACTTTCTACCATTGCATATATCTCCACCTCATCAGCTTCCTTTCCATCATTCACTCATTTTCTCCATTCATTCTGTCTTTCCTTGTTTCTTTCCCTTTTTGTATTTATGCTTGTTCTTTTACTTCATCCTTCCTTTTATTTGTCCTTCCTTCCTTCCTTCCTTCCTTCCTTCCTTCCTTCCTTCCTTCCTTTTTCTTTCTCTCTCCATTTGCTCTTTCTTTCTTTTTTATATATTTGATTATTGCTCTTTTGCTTCATCTTCCCTTCATTGTCATTTATTCCTACCTTTTCTTTCTTTCTTCCCTTTTTTTCTTTTTGCACAGCATCACCTTTTTCGCACATCATCACCTCCTTCAGACAATCCCTGTGTCCCTCTCTATGGTCTCTGCTGGAGCCAAGTTTTCCTCTGAGAGTCAGCGTACTTCTGAGGCTTTGCGATAAAGCTGTGGTCTGGAGTATCAATGGCTCAAGCAGACGAAGAAAGAGAAGAACGAGAGGCGATTCATGGAGTAGGAAAGTACCTGAGTCCCGTTTCCTCGGGGGGAGTGTCGTTTTCGCTGATCTGAGTGCTGGTTGTGAGTTAGCGCTGCTACCTTAACTGCGGCAGACTTATTTGTGTGCTCCATTGTGTGCAGCGCTGCTTCCTTTAAGGATTATTTATGTCTTGTAGAAAACTGCTGAATGTGAGAAGAAGAAAAAAGTGCTCACAAAAGGCATGAACAGCATGAATAATTAACTCGCCAAGGACGGATGAGTACAGTTTGAGCATTGTTAGCAATAACAAACGTGTTTTATTATTCCCTAGTCAACTTTATACCAAAGACCATTATTACAGAACTTTCGGTGTTGTTTGATTTATCCGACTGCAGTTATATCAGTCAATTCCCAAAGGTTTTAAACCTGATATGCGTATAGGATCAAAGCTTTACTGCCCACAACAGCTAAAAAATGGAGAACGTTAATCAAAATGGCTCCCGTGCCAAGGGAACGGACTTGCGCTGAGTGAAATGCCTCATCCTACGTTCAGATTGTTCTGACCTTTTGGACTGTTTAGAAAGAGATTTCATTACATGCTCTGTTTTTAAAATCCTGTAGATAGGGGGTGGGGTGGGGTGGGGTGGGGTTAGTGGGTGGGGTGTGAGAAGGGTATCTGAATCCATATTTGGATATATGTTGTATTTGACTTACCTTGGAAGTGAGAAGTTGGATTCAGAATTATGTCATTTTCAACTTTCGTGAAACGAATAGGAAAAAACAGCAAAGATGCTAACTGTAACAACACCGGCCACTTTATTAGAAACACCCATACATCCACCTGCAGCGGTTTGATGCAGTTCTCTAATCAGCCGATCCCTTGACAGCAGCACGATGCATCAAATCATGCAGGTACAAATCAAGAGCTTCAGTTAACGTTCACAATGTTCAAATATCAGAATGGAAAAAAATTGTGATCTCAATTTTTGTGTGACTTTCTTGGTGCCAGATGGACTGCTGGTTTGAGTATTTCAGAAACTGCTGAGAAATCTCTTGGAGTTTTCACACACAAACAACAGTGTCTAGAGTTTACACAGACAGACTAGTGCGAAAAACAAAAAACATCGAGTGAATGAGTGAGTGAGTGAGTGTTCTGTGGGTGGAAACAAACGCCTTGTTGATAAGAGAGGTCAGAGGAAAATGGACAGGGGTGGGTTTCCCAAAAGCTTCTTAACACTAAGAGCATCTTAACTAGGAGAGAGAGTGTTCATTGTGATGTTCGCTCTACCATTTAATAATGATCTTTGTGCTACGATGCTTTGGGAAACCCACCCCTGATTGGTTCGAGCTTTTTTGCCAGGAAGGATATAACAACTCATAGCAACTCTTTACAACTATGGTGAGCAGAAAAGCATCTCAGCAGAAAAGCAACAGCAAAAGAACACATTGGGTTCCACTCCTGCAGCCAAGAACAGGAATCTAATGCAAGGCTGACACTTGCATGACTTTTGGCCACGATTTTGTCGTGGGAAGTCGTGCCATTTTGGGGCACGAACTGGGAGGCTCCCGCACTGTTCACGACTAGTTCACGCACAGTTCACGACGAGTTCAAGAATGCGTGCCTGTCCACATTCACGAACTGGCACGGCGAGTTCACGCATAGTTTGCGCATAGTTTACGCACTTCCCGCATTGGCATGACGAGTTTGCGCAATTCGGATGGTGTCGTGCCGACTTGGGCACACCATATAAAAAGGGGGCCTCCCCAACCCCTGGTCATTTTTGAATTGGCTGTGGAAGAGACAACATGCTGAATACCAGAGACACAATCATTGCAGAGAAGAGAAGATGCTTTGTTTTTTTAGGCATGTTGTCTCTGTGATATAAGTTGTCTCCTTGCTGGTGATCTCTGGAATGGCGAGAAGTGTCCGGGAAGCCCTATATATACCCCCGCACCGACACGAGCGCCACTGTCGCGCAGTAGTCGTGAACTGCTCGTGAACTCGTCGTGAACTGCTCGTGCCATGCGCAAACTGTTCGTGAAGTGCGTAAACTAGTCGTGAACTGCTCGTGCCATCAATGCGTGACCGTGTCAGTGGGAAGGCACGGCCACGCTGTGACGCGCACCAATTCGTGAACATGTCGTGAACTACTTGTGAACTCGACATGAGCTGTTCGTGAACTATTCGTGGCAGTTCGTGACAGTCGTGGCATGGCGCGCACTTCCACGTACTGGCACGCATCCTCCCGCATCGTCCCGACGAGTTCACGACGAGATCACGAACAGTTTGCGCATAGTTCACGACCCGGTCGCGAAATTTTGTCGTGACCAAAATTTTGAACATTTCAAAATTCTCGTCCCGACATGGCATGCAGTCACGACGGGTTTACGCACACTTCACGCCAGTTTACGACTAGTTTGCGCACTGGCACGACTCGAGTCGTGCCAATGCGTGCCACGGAATCGTGCAAGTGTCAGCCTTGCATTAGAATCAACGACAAGTTTCAATTAAAGTGGACGATCTGTTATATATCGATTTAACAAGTGAACATGTTTGTATGGTGACTGATCAAAAAGGAAATAATTTTCTACACAGTAAAACTCATTTAAAAGTTTTACGAGGTGCTGCTTGGTTTAGTGTTGATGATGTGAGCAGCCATGTTGATTTGACGTCACTAGCTGAACTCGTTAAGTTCTTGAGTAAGACTTCTGATTTGACAGGGCGTTTCATTGGTTTTTCCTTGTTGGTGACCAGAAATTAACTAGTTATAACCTTAAAGTGGGCGTGGCCTACCTAAATCAGAAGGAGGTTTTTTTGCGGTTAAATATGAACCCGATGAATCTTATGAACCCTATGCTTCCATAACCAGATGTAGAAATGACAGTGGAACTCCGAGTTCCTCAACGTCCTCAGCTACATCAGTTTATAAATCGTCTCAACTAGATTATAATGGTTTGTACCTGCTTGTGATATTTTCTAACAAATTTAATTGGATCTCATTTCCAAAATATAAACAAACTAGCAGGCTGATTTAATGCACCGCGACCCTGACCAGGCAGTTACTAAGGATAAATCACACAGCTCACCGCACCTCTATGATACCTCCCATTCACATGATATTGTTTGTTGCGTCCCATGAATTCCAGTGGTTATGAACCTCTCTAATCTCAACCAGGTGTTTTTCGAACCTTTCTGACAAGCTTTCTAATAAAGCAAACCAACAAAAACAAATAATGCATCTCTATATTTATATCTGTTTAGAATGCGTTATCAGTTTGCTGTGAATTTGTATTCAGTTCCGTCTCTAATACACATCAATATCTCGGAGGAAACAGGAAGTAATCTGCTTTATTTATTTAATTCCCAGTAAGCCAGAGAGCCAAAGGTTTTCTCAGCATGGATATGAGAAAGCAGATCCTCCTAATCCTGTTGGTCAACAATGAAAATGAAAAGTCAGACTGATTCCAACCGAGTTTCCCTCCGACACAAAGCCTCTGATTTTCAATCCCTCTCGTGAGGATGAAAACAGCGAAGAGGACGAGTGACAGTCACACGGTACGCTGAAGCTCGGAGTCACGAATCAGCAGGGGTGCAGTTCGCATTTCATTCAGATCGAAGTCTTTCTCATTTTTACTTCATTGTTCCTTTCTTTCTCATAACCATCAGCTTTCTTTCTATCATTCACTCAGTTTTCTCTCACTTTCTTTCTTTTTTCTTTCTGTATTGTTGATGTTTGTTCTTTCACTTCATCCTTCCTTTTATTTCTCTTTGTCTTTTTTCTCCCTACCTTTCCTCATTTCCTTACTTTTTCTTTCTGTCTTCATTTGGTCTTTCTTTCTTTCTTTCTTTCTTTCTTTCTTTTTGTATGTTTGATGTTTTCACTATCGGCTTACTTTCTTTTTTATTTTTTTACTTTTCTTTCATTCTTTCTTTCTTTCTTTCTTTCTATTTGATGTTTTTCACTTTCTTTCTTTCTTTCTTTCTTTCTTTCTTTCTTTCTTTCTTTCTTTCTTTCTTTCTCACTTTTTTCTTTCTTTCTGTTTGATGTTTTCTTTCTTTCTTTCTTTCTTTCTTTCTTTCTTTCTTTCTTTCTTTCTGCTTGATGTTTTTCAATTATCTCTTTCTCTCTCTATTTGATGTTTTCACTCTTTCTTTCTTTCTTTCTTTCTTTCTTTCTTTCTTTCTTTCTTTCTTTCTTTCTTTCTTTCCTTCTGCTTGATGTTTTTCAATTATCTCTTTCTCTATTTGATGCTTTCACTCTTTCTTTCTTTCTTTCTTTCTTTCTTTCTTTCTTTCTTTCTTTCTTTCTTTCTTTCTGCTTGATGTTTTTCAATTCTCTTTCTCTCTCTATTTGATGTTTTCACTTTCTTTCTTTCTTTCTTTCTTTCTTTCTTTCTTTCTTTGATGTTTTTTACTCTTTCTTTCTTTCTTTCTTTCTTTCTTTCTTTCTTTCTTTCTTTCTTTCTTTCTTTCTTTCCTTCTGCTTGATGTTTTTCAATTATCTCTTTCTCTATTTGATGTTTTCACTCTTTCTTTCTTTCTTTCTTTCTTTCTTTCTTTCTTTCTTTCTTTCTTTGATGTTTTTTACTCTTTCTTTCTTTCTTTCTTTCTTTCTCACTCTTTCTTTCTTTCTTTCTTTCTTTCTTTCTTTCTTTCTTTCTTTCTTTCTTTGTTTTTCACTCTTCTTTCTTTCTTTCTTTCTTTCTTTCTTTCTTTCTTTCTTTCTTTCTTTCTGCTTGATGTTTTTCAATTATCTCTTTCTCTCTCTATTTGATGTTTTCACTCTTTCTTTCTTTGATGTTTTTTCACTGTCTTCTTTCTTTCTTTCTTTCTTTCTTTCTTTCTTTCTTTCTTTCTGCTTGATGTTTTTCAATTATCTCTTTCTCTCTCTATTTGATGTTTTCACTCTTTCTTTCTTTCTTTCTTTCTTTGATGTTTTTCATTGTCTTCTTTCTTTCTTTCTTTCTTTCTTTCTTTCTTTCTCTTTCTTTCTTTCTGCTTGATGTTTTTCAATTATCTCTTTCTCTCTCTGATGTTTTCACTCTTTCTTTCTTTCTTTCTTTCTTTCTTTCTTTCTTTCTTTCTTTCTTTCTTTTTCTTTCTTTGTTTTTCACTCTTCTTTCTTTCTTTCTTTCTTTCTTTCTTTCTTTCTTTCTTTCTTTCTTTCTTTCTGCTTGATGTTTTTCAAGTATCTCTTTCTCTCTCTATTTGATGTTTTCACTCTTTCTTTCTTTGATGTTTTTCACTGTCTTCTTTCTTTCTTTCTTTCTTTCTTTCTTTCTTTCTTTCTTTCTTTCTTTCTTTCTTTCTTTTTCTTTCTTTCTTTCTTTCTTTCTGCTTGATGTTTTTCAATTATCTCTTTCTCTATTTGATGTTTTCACTCTTTCTTTCTTTCTTTCTTTCTTTCTTTCTTTCTTTCTTTCTTTCTTTCTTTCTTTCCTTCTTTCTTTCTTTCTTTCTTTCTTTGATGTTTTTCACTGTCTTCTTTCTTTCTTTCTTTCTTTCTTTCTTTCTGCTTGATGTTTTTCAATTATCTCTTTCTCTCTCTATTTGATGTTTTCACTCTTTCTTTCTTTCTTTGATGTTTTTCACTTTCTTTCTTTCTTTCTTTCTTTCTTTCTTTCTTTCTTTCTTTCTTTCTTTCTTTCTTTCTTTCTTTCTTTCTTTCTTTCTTTCTATTAGGTCAGCTGTGACCTATTTTATATTTCTTTCTCACCCCTGATCAGAATTCTGTCAAGTCTGACGTTTCGACCAGGTTATGGCATTTCACAAATAATAAGAAAAAGAAAGATCCATACGCAGAGCGATTGATTGGTTTTCGCATCGTGCACATCAGTCCTTTCAGAGCGCGGCGAGAAGGAACGAATGAGCAAACAAAAAAAAGAAGTCGATCTCCTCTGCTTCACAGATCCATTAGGTCAGAGGGAGAGAGGGGTAAAAATGGATGGCGAGTGGAGCGATGCCCACACTCCGAGTGTGGAGAAAGGGTCTAGTTAAAGAGCGCAGCAGCACCTCATTGATCAGTGGTGCTTATCTATCTCAACCCTCTCTGAGAAAGAGAGGGAGCGTTGATGGAAGGGGAAAGGAGGGGCTGTGGGAATGGAGGGGGAACAGGGGAAAGTGATTTATACTTTCTCAGAAAGAAAAAAGAATGGAGAAGTAAAACAAAGTCACACAGGTTGTGAGAGGCAATTCGTCATGCTAGTCCTCTTAGTTTAGTCCTCGAGGTCACAGAATAGTTTGGCGACGTTACCTTGAAGGGAAAGTTCTGGAGGTTTTTAAACTCCTGTATGGATGTAATGCACTATTCAGAATGAACATGAATGTTCAAAACAGATACCAATACATTCGACGTTAATTATTTGGTTTTTCTTTTGTAAAAGAGTCTGGTGCAGATTAGAGGTGTGTATTGAGAGCCTGGGGGTGAGTCGTGACTGTCGGAAGGTTTTTATGTCTAATGCAGGCGTAAGCAAGTGGAACAAACAAAGACCAGTTATCCAGTGCATTTACAGCGTTCATGAACTCATCCTTAGTAACTGCCTTATCAGGGTCACTGTGATTTAAATTAGACAACTAGTTGGTTTATATATTGGGAAACTTAATTTGTTAGAAAATATCAGAAGACAAACAAAACATACAAACAAACAAACAATGGCAATGAACTGGAATGACGTAGCTGAGGTCGAGGAACTGTCCGAGTTTTTTCTGTTCTGGGTGTAGAGTATATCTCATTCTCATCTCATTATCTGTAGCCGCTTTATCCTTCTACAGGGTCGCAGGCAAGCTGGAGCCTATCCCAGCTGACTACGGGCGAAAGGCGGGGTACACCCTGGACAAGTCGCCAGGTCATCACAGGGCTGACACATAGACACAGACAACCATTCACACTCACATTCACACCTACGCTCAATTTAGAGTCACCAGTTAACCTAACCTGCATGTCTTTGGACTGTGGGGGAAACCGGAGCACCCGGAGGAAACCCACGCGGACACGGGGAGAACATGCAAACTCCGCACAGAAAGGCCCTCGCCGGCCACGGGGCTCGAACCCGGACCTTCTTGCTGTGAGGTGACAGCGCTAACCACTACACCACCGTGCTGCCCCGGTGTAGAGTATATATTCAAAAGAAAAAAAAAAAACCTCTTGTTTAGGCCACGCCCACTTATATCCAAATACGGATACAGATATTTGGAGCATTAAAGAAATACAGTTAACAGTTATTCCACAAAATTGAGTTGTACATGAGTTGATAGCCAACGAGGCACGTAGCACCGAGTTATTTATAAGCCATGTACGACCAGATTGAGTGAAATAACTGTTTTATTCTATCCACATTCACTGGATTTGGAGAATCAGAGCATTTTCACTTTTATTTTTTGCAAATTTGATAAATAAAAACTTTATACAAAACGTCAGACATTTCTCTCTTCATTTGCTCTCTTTCTTTTACATTTTTGTCCTTTCTATCTATCTTTCTTTCTTGTTGCATGTTTGATGTTTTCACGATCCTTTCTTTCCTTTTTTTTTTTTTTTTTCTTTTTTTTTTCTTTTTTTTCTTTTTTTTTTTTTTTCTTTTTCTTTTTTTTTTTTTCATTTTTTCTTTCTTTCTTTCTTTTCTTTCTTTCTTTTCTTTCTTTCTTTCTTTCTTTCTTTCTTTCTTTCTTTCTTTCTGTATGTTTGTTGTTTTTTCACTATCTTCATCTTTTCTTTCCTCTTTCTTTTGGTGTTTTTGATTTGTTCTTTCACTTCATCCTTCCTTTTATTTCTGTCTTTTCCTCCTACCTTTCTTTATTTCTTTCCTTTTTATTTCTCTCTTGATTTGCTCTTTCCTTCTTTTACATTTTTACTCCTTTTTTTCTTTCTTATTTTGAGAAACAGAGCATTTTTATTTTTGTGGGTTTCCTCCTGGTGCTCCGGTTTCCCCCACAGTCCAAAGACATGCAGGTTAGGTTAACTGGTGACTCTAAATTGAGCGTAGGTGTGAATGTGAGTGTGAATGGTTGTCTGTGTCTATGTGTCAGCCCTGTGATGACCTGGCGACTTGTCCAGGGTGTACCCCGCCTTTCGCCCGTAGTCAGCTGGGATAGGCTCCAGCTTGCCTGCGACCCTGTACAGAATAAGCGGTGATGGATGGACGTTCTTACCATCAGATACTTTCATTCCATATTTTGTTGCTTTTTTTTTATTTTTGGGGGTTTTTGTTTTCAAGTAGAGTTTTTATTTCGTCCTCGGTTGGTTTCTGCAACACGCGCCGCCATTTTGTTTATCTCTACTGATGGTATATGAGCTGTTAGCTGAGTAGTAGAGTAGCCAGTCAGAGCTCGTGATTGCTCATATCCAGTGAATGTGGATAGAATAAATACAGATAGTTCGACTGCGTTACAGCCCTAATTCATACGATTAACCCTGAGATTCCTGAAGGTTGACACACATCTACTTTGCCTTTCTAAAGAGAAGTATCTGAACTCATGGGTTCATGGGATTCAAAAGAATCTGCATATCTTGAAAACACCCTTGCTTCAGTGTTTAATCTCACCTGGACTCTGTAGAGTTCTATCTAACAACTTCTGCTTTAATCATAAAGACGGTGCTGTTACTCATCCCAGGACTCGTTCCCAATCTGCTCATTCTGAACATCCTTTCAACACACCTAGTACCGTTTGTCTTTCTTCTTCTCTAATCCCACTATCCGGTGTCACAGAGAGGAAGATGGGTTCTTTTTCGAGTCTGGTTCTTCTGTTTACTTTGTGCACCAATTCTCATCCACTCTTTCTTTCACTAAAACTCAATGGATTCACGTGTGTATAAACCCATTCTACACTTCATTCGAACAGCATTTAGCGACATTTATCTTGTAGCTATATAATCAACACCAAAACAACGTCATACACCAGCTACCTTTATCCAAGAAGGGGAAAAAAACCAACAAAACAACAGACCTCTTCATTGGTGAATCTCTTAGCGCTATCCATCCTTACTTCTAACATCCGTTCGACAGCTTTGACCCGACGTTATCTCTTTCGTAAAACGTATATGTTACTAATTTTCAGATTTGTTGAAAGATCAACTGCATTTGTCTTCCCACCATACAAGTACAAGCCACCTCCTTTACTCCCACTTCACCATCTACAGGTGAGCGGGGATTGTTGGCCAAACCCCTCCCTCTTCGGCTTGTGCGGAAAATGGAAAGGCCACCGAAAAAAAGAGCGAAGGCAGGAAAAGGCTCCAGTTGTTCGTACACAAAGCCAGTCCAGGGGGAATGAGAGAGGGGGGGAAATGGACAGAGGGTGCGTTTGTATCTAGCGGTGGTATCTCACTGAGGCATTTGAGGCACCAGGGGGGAGCCAGGTATAACTATCCATCAGTGCCCTGCATCCTCTCATGCAGCGCCTAGGCCTCGGCGAACAAAGCCTTCATTCAGGACGCTGTTTTTTTCACCCGTCCTTCTCTTTTTTTCCCTCCCTCCATCCTTTTTCCTAAGTAAACAGCTCTTTGTGAGGATACATTTTGTCGCAAATGAAACCAAGCTCTACCTGTCTGTCTATCACCGTAGAATCGATATGAACGGCAGGGAAGTAACCAGAGAGTAAGAGTAAGTTGTGAGTGAAGTTTTTTTTTTTTAAATAGAAAAGCCATTTTCCTGAACCTCCTCCACCGCAGCCTATTTGTACAAGATTGACGTCTCCCCCTAGAGGACAGCCACAGGACACGCCACCTTTTTCTAGGGTTTTTTCTCGACGAGTTTTAAACAGGCTGTTCAGGATATGGCAAATTGATCTGCTGAGATTTAAGCAGAGACAGCCGTTCCCTATGTGGCCTTTGTGCCTCGCGGCAGTACTCCGCGGCCCTATTCTTCCCCAGCTCCTTTTGAGCCGTGCATTAGCCTATTGATTAAACAGCCCGGCTCATCCCAGCCTAGCTAATTATATACACACTGCCTATAGAAAAGTGTAAGCAGTGCTTATTAACAGCCACAACATTATTAGACAACCTTTTAAACCAAGGCACTAATCATATACAGATAGATCCTTTCACGGAGACAAAGACTATATGAGCATGCTAAGCCATAGAGAGCTTGCTAAAAGAAAAAGAAAAATGAATACAAAGCCAGGAGTTCAGTTAAGCTCCAAACATGTTGGCTGTATTTTATAAAATGATGTTTTTCTATATATTTTTTTCTGGAAGGATTATCTAAATCCTCAAAGCAGTCCAGAGAGGGTTATGGTATTGGGGGGGGGGGGGGGGGATTGTTATTCAGGGATGGAGGAGGTACTGTAGAGTAATCAACTAAAGCCTAGGTCACAACCGGACATACGATTTTTTGGCCGTGCAATTTTTGGCGTTTCCCAAATCGCTGCGTTTTTTTTTTTGTTCGTGGAGAAAGACGCGCGTTGGCCGTAAGTTTGTCTTGCAACCTGAAAAAAACGTAAGCGCCCGTAGAGTTTGTTTGACATGACAAAGAACCTCTGCGGCCGGTCTACGGCTCGAAAATCAGCACGTCACACGCGCGCCCTCCGTGCGTTTCACGCGTACCCTCCGTGCGTTTCTTGCACGTAGACCGACCATAGGAGCACGTACGGCCGGTTGTGACCGAGGCTAAAATTGAAGACTAAATTCCTTGCTTACAAAATGTCATAAGTGACTAACATGACAGAACGGCGACAATAATGACCGATAATGGCTATAAACAAGGCGAGTTAAAGTTATGTTTTTCGTAGTTGCGCTTTATCACGTCTCCCAAGGCAAATCGGTTTTGAATTTATCTCCGTCTTTAAACTGTTTCCATGAAGGTTTTTCTTTTTCCAAACAAGCCATGCCATCAATTTGTTAATCAGACCATAAAAATGTAAAATCGACAAAAGCCTGTTTGAACTCTCCAGAAGACATTCGTCGATAACGTAGCTTGTATCCCTTGTAGCTAGTCTAGCTAGTCTGAGCTGCCTTCAGTTAAATAATAAATATGATTGGCTACAACAGAAGAATTGAGTCTGTGTACATAATATTTTTCAAAACACTAAATTCAGTCCGCTGAAATACTTTGCTCGGTCCGCATCTGGACCATGACGACCATAAAGTGTCCTGACAGGAAACGGAAATAATCGAGATAGATTGGTTTTCAATCCGAAGAATCGCTTTCATCCTTTAAAGTAGGGGTGAACAACTGGTGGACTGAGTAGAACCAGGTTGTCGAGTGTAGAGTCGAGCCACTGTTGCAGCCAATCACATACTCTACATTTAGCTGAAGGTACAGTAGCTCACTGAGAAAGGAAAGAATTTTCGCAGAATATTATAGATTTTTTTTCACTTTATTTACTTTCTCTGGTCTGATTAGCAAGCTGACGGCGTGGCTAGTTCGAAAGCGCAATGTTTAAACACGGAAAGCAGAGAAATGTGCTTTTATTCTGCGTTTTAAACAGACGTATGTCATCAGTTCAGAACCTATGCCACTAGTTAAAAGCAGTACCATGAAGTGCCAGTGTGAAACAAAACATAATATAATCACTAGTAGTTGTATGGATGTTCGTAAGTAAGGAATTCATGCTTTAAACTGTTACGAGAAAGTGACAAGTGTGCATCATGGTCTATGTTGTTATCGAACTCCATCACACCGACTATTAACATCGCAGAGCTTTCAAATGCAGCAAATTCAAGGCCACAGGTCTTTTCTTGTTTTTGCTCAGTGTCACTTTGTGTTAATCGAGTCCCCTGGTGAACGCAGAACGCCCTCTTTTTCTTTCTGTAATGAGGACATCCTGTCACCCTGCGGAATTTATGAGACAGCGAGGGTCAAGGTGATGTTGCAGCGCAGCATAAGGGGAAGGCAACCTGTCTGCAGTTGGCTACACTGGGGCCCGACGTCTCTGCGCCCTCTTTTTTCATCAAGCCAGGAAGTGCGTTCCGGAATAATTACAGTATATTGCGCCGAAAGCTGATAGTTGGGAGCTAATGGGTTTTATTTGCCAATGAAACTCTACTCCGCAGACCGTAAGTAATTCTGAGCGGTAATAATTATTTAGCGCAATCCTGGCACAAGCTGAGTGCCAATCTGCCTCGGCTTGGCAAGGAACAAGGAAATTCCCCTTACCAACCATGGATGCTGTTAACCACACGAGTAAACAGCCACACACACACATATGCTGGTTACACAATTCAAACAGAAGAGAGGAGGAGGAAGAGGAGGAGGAGGAAGGGGGAGGACTGAGAGAACGGAAGGAATGCAGAGAAGACTGAAACAACTTCTCACTTCTAATCAAAGTATCCGCCTTCAGCGTCTCCGTCAGCAGGATTCCGGTAGCTGCATCCCACATTTTTCTTATTATTAATTTCTTTTTCATTATTCAGCTTACCAAAAAACTACACCCCGGTGTCTCAGCATCGCCTTCAGCTCAATATGTTTAAAAGATTGGCTGCTGGCGGTTCATTAATCTTGACGTGTGGCGTGCACTTTGTGGCCATAGCGAAATGTCACATTTCATCAGTTTAAATGAGATTTATCTGTGGAAAATGCCCTTTCCCTGTGAAGGTGTGAGTTGTTTTTCCTCTACGCACCTCTGGAGAGAAATGAGAGTGCGTGTGTGTGTGTGTGTGTGTGTGTGTGTGCATGCATGTGTGTGTAGGGGGTAGGTGGGAACCAGAGCTTCATGCAGGTCAGCACTGAAAAGCGTTAGCAGTGAGTTAACCTAAGTAATGGGAGTGAGTAGAGAGAATAAAGTGACGGAGTGAGGAGGAGAAGGTGTGCAGGAGGTGTTGGATCCCCTCAGAGTGTGAGTTATGAGTCGTAGGCAACGTGACTGGACTCCAGCATGACCGCACTTCTGTGCTAGAGAGCTCTTAGCATGTGTGTGAAGGATGCTCCACTCGCCTTTCTATTTTTACTCTCAGAATTTTTTTTTGCTTCTCTCTCTCTCTCTCTCTCTCTCTCCCCCTCTCTCTACTGTCTCTCACTTAGTCACTGACTGTAACTATCTTTCTATTCCATGCTAAAACAATCTCAAAAATGATACAAAGATCATTTTGATATGGAAAAAAATTCCCAAAATTACATTTTTCTGACTTTTTATTTTACATTTTTCCCAAATGTACATTTTTCCGACATATTTTTTAAATCAATTTATCCAAATTTACCATTTGTTTTCCACCTCAGATTTATATATTTTCTACATTTATTTAGATATTTTTCATATGTATATTTTTTTCTGTATTGGTTCCCTCATATTTACATTTTTTACATTTTCTCATGGAATTTACATTTTCCCAAAGTAAACATTTGTCCGAAATTTTTTTTTGCCATTTCCCCTCAAAATTAGCTTTTTTTCTGATTTTTTTAAATTTCCCTGTATGTGCATTTTCAACTTTATTTATTTATTTATTTATTTATTTATTTATTTAACAATTATTTCCTACATTTTATTTTACATTTTCCCCAAATTTACATTTTCCCCTTCATTTTCTGCACTAAATTTCTTTCTTTCTTTCTTTTTAAATTTTTTTCTGACATTTAAAAAAAAAAAAAAGTACCGCCAAAATTAAAATGTATACATTTTGGGGGTAATTACAAAAAAAAAAAACGTTCTCCATATAATTTCCCTAATTTACACACACACATACATACATACATATACATGTAATATACATATGTACATATATGTATATTTATATATACATATTTTCTATAGTATTCCTTTTTTCTTAATTTTTGTTGCATTTTACGTACATTTATTAATTTTTTTCCAATTAAACATTTTCTCTGAATTATTTAATTATTTAAAATGTGTTATTTTTCAAATTATTTTCCCAAATTAATTTTTACTGCCCCCCCCACACACCCAGTGTACATTTTTCCTACATTTTTAAAGCCAAATTTATATTTTGTCCCCACAGAGTTACATTTTCCCATAAAACTAAAAATCATTTCCAACAGAAAGCGGCACATCTGTATGAGCAAGCACATGGCTTTGCTGAATGATAATGAGTCATCATAGTTCGTAAAAACAGAGTCAAACAAACAAATAAACCATGTTTAAATAAATAAATAAATAAATAAATAAATAATCAGTTATAGATCTGTACAACTTTATAAAATGTATGAGGTATCTGAGGTTAAATGGAAACAGAACTTATGTTACTGACGTGTTTGTTCTCTCTGTTGACGAATCGGATTGTTACTGATGTTACGTCCAGTCGGAGCTAAAATTAGCCACGGAGAGTGTAATCTGTCTTTGCATAAATAGTCTGACAATTTCATTGGATTCATGAACTGAAAACAACATTTGGATGGAAATATGTCTACTCACTCACTCGCTCACTCACTTGCTTGCTCACTCACTCACTCATCCTCCTCCTCCTCCTCCTCTCCCTCACAGAGTGATGCAATGGTGCCGGCTGCCGTGTGGTGGGTTGGGTCCCCCCCCACTAACACAATCACAGCCATGAATACCAGCCAACCCCCCCCCCCCCCCCCCCCCCACACACACACACACACACACTCCACAGCTTAGTCAAGCTTCTCCAGCCCTGGGCATCTTGGCTCAGCCGATATTTGTGTATCAGCACTATTCTGGGATGATTGAATACTAAATGATTAAAAAAGCCAAAAATCGTGAGCTAAACAAATCAGCCTTGTGTAAAATCCAAACTTGCGCTTGGTTTAACCAGAATTAACGATCTCCAATGACATCGTTTGAGTACACCACACCGTGTCCATGTCCAACCCAAGCAAACCCTAAATACAATGAGGTAAAGAAGAAAACCACACCCCATTGGATGCAGGAGCTCAACCCAGTCACCATGATCACTGCCACGCCCACCTCGAGAACACCACTCAACACCATGCTCCAAAGCATGACGTAATCTTGGCAAACCTTAGCAGTCTCTACATCAGATAAAAACATTCAGAGTCATGAACGTCTCGGGGAATTTCTCGGATCAGCTTTGAGAAACACTCACTCTTTTGTCTGTTGTAGTAAACATGTTACCATGACGACACAATCAAGGAAACACCTTGAAAAATCTCACCGTACCACCAACCGACTCAAGAGGTCTGAGGTTGGAGCCTCCGTGACTGGACTCCACCATGAACACACTTGTGTGAAAGATGCTCCACTCTTTCTCACTCAAAAAATGTACTCTTTTTTTCCTTTCAGATTCCCTCCTTTTTTTTTTTTTACTGTCCATCTCTCAGTAACTCACTGACTATAGACTTTACCGTAGTCTACATGGGATCATTTTTAAAAATTTTGTTCTACATCTTTTCCCAAATTGACATTTTTTTAGACATTTTTTAAACAGTATCCATCAACACATCTCTTACGTTTATTTTTAAAACTGACATTTTTTCAACATGCAGTATTTTCATTTGTTCTGATTTTTAGGATTTTTTTTATTATTTGTATTTTCTCCAGATTTCACTGTTTTCTACATATTTTCAGTATTGTTTTACATTACCCACCAAATTTTCTTTTTCCCTCCATTTTTTGCATTTATTTCCCCAAATGTACAGTTTTCTTTTTTCCTTTTTTACCATTTTTGCCAATTTTACATTTTTACAAGATGAAAAAAATTACATTTTCTCAAAAATGTACATTTTTACAACATACTGTAGATACTGTATTTTTTTTTTATTTTTCCATTCCCCCCAAATTTACATTTTTCCCTACATTTATTTCCCAAATGTTTTTTTCATTTTCCTTACCATTTTTGCCAATTTTACATTTTTACAACATACTAATATATATATATATATATATATATATATATATATATATATATATATATATATATATATATATATATATTTCCTTCCCTCCAAATTTACAATTTTTACAACATTTTTTCAACATTTTTCCTTAAAGGTACATCTGTTTTCCATTTTTTTTCCCCCCATTTTTACCCAAATTCAAATATTTGTCCTTAAATTGTACCAAACTGGAGGATGATCGTGGGAACGCAAATAAACTTGTCGCAAAACGGGTACCCTCACCACTGACGTCAATCTTTAGTTTGGTGATGGTGAGACGTTTATGGCGGGGAGTCTCAGGTGAGGTGAAGGAGACGAGAGGATGTCGATTATTTAATTGATTAACTCTGATTCAATATCACTGTCATTTACAATGGAAAGGATTTGGCATGTAGTGATGCTAGCTCTCTCTCTCTCTCTCTCTCTCTCTCTCTCTTTCTACTGTCTGCCCATCCCCTTTTTTCTCTTTTCACTGTTCACAGGAGAGGATGGGATCAAGCGAAGAGAACCTGCTGATTTCCAGCCGGCTCTGTGTGCATCACCCCTCCCTCCGTCCCCTGTAGGTGTTATAAAGAGAGCGAGATCTCAGTGTAATCTGTCTGGACTAATTTAGCTCTTGTCAGTCTTCACTCTCAGCATGGGTATTCTATCTCACACACCTGTACGCACGCACACACACACACACACACACACACACACACACACACACACACACACACACACACACACGCCCATTTTGCTCTCTCAGATACTAACAGGGGAAAAACAGGGAATCCTGTTTCACTGTAGAAAATCCTATTTCTTTTCTTTAAGACGGATTGAGGTGGATTTCTGAGTGGCACTTGAGGACCTTTCAGGAAAGTTGTGTGACCTGTTAGAAAAAAACACGAGTAAACAAAAAATCTCAAGAACAAAGAATTTTCCAGACTCGCTACCTGCACCGAAAGATAAACCAGTAGCGATAACAAAGGGAACAGAAGCAGGCCGGACATAACTAAAGCCGATAGCGGATGTTTGGATGTCCAGTATATCAGCATTTGGTTTCATACTGAAGAACCCGTTACAGCTTGAGGTCTGACTGTAGAATTTACGCAAGCGACACCATCCTGCTTTGGGATAGGGGTTTGAGAAGAAGTATTGGATCAAATCCAAGTTTTTAAGATCCTAAAATCCAATTAAGGTGTTGATTTATTAAGTATTTTTTGTAAGTTTGAAAGAAAAGCTTGCAGTGTTGGGTTCACAGAGCGTAGAAGCTGTGCAGCATCATACCTTTTTCAGCGCAGACCCAGAACCGTGTCCTAATTTAGCACCGTATCTATTTCTGTCCGAGCCTTGGGGGAATACCTACATTCGTCAAAGGGAGAGTGAGTGAGTGTGTGTGTGCGCGTGTGTGTGTGTAGGTGAGGAGTGAGCTTGGCATGGATGCCGAATACGAGGAGATACTCTACTAAGTGTAGTGGTCAGTTGTTTTCGGTCAGTGTAATGATGATGGTCACACTTACTCTAGCCAAGAGCATCCTAACACACACACACACACACACACACACACACACACACACACACACACACACACACACACACACACACACATGTTCGCACTTCAATAGAAATCAACACAAAATTCTTCCTCAAAGCCACCAAGATCACCTCGTAAAAAATGACTCAAGCTCCCCGAACCCCAAACAAAGACAAAACAACGCAAAAGCAAGAACACACACACAGTAAATCTCATTGCGAGGAAAAAAAATCATAGATCTGTGCGTGGAGTTCATGTATATGGAAGAAGGGGCGTGTAGGATGCGTTCGGCTGCACTCACCTCAACCTCGCTCTCTGTCCTTGCCGGAGCTGTGAAAAGGATTGGCTCTGAGCAGCCGAGCTACTGCACACTGAGACAATGGAGCAGAGAGAGAGAGAGAGAGAGAGAGAGAGAGAGATGGGGAGGGGAGGAGAATGAAGGAGAGTGAAGGAGCGAAGGAGTAAGAGAAGGAGGGGTGCACGGGGAGAGGTTCTGAAGTAGATGGCCAATCAGTGCAGAAATCAGCACGGGCTATCTGAGGAAACGCCTGTGGATTAGCGATGTGCGGCTTTCAGAAGAAGAAGAAGGGAAAAAAGTGGAGGGGGTGGTGAATAAATGAGAATGGAGAATTAGTGAGTAAAAAGAAAAGGATGGGTGCAAAAAGACAAGGTGTCAAAGTCTTTCACAATCTTTCTGGATTGTGAAGTGTGATCAGAGGTCAAAGGGCGCAGCTGGAGTTGCTTCCTTAAAATCGAAAATCTAAAATGTGTCTGGAGTGATGAGAGGGAAAGAAGTCTACAATCACTCTCCAAGTCTCTTTCTCACGGGATGGCGAGGATGGCATCTCATGCATGCTTCGGAATCTCAATCCGGCCCTCCCTCCCTCCCTCTTTCCCTCCCTCTTTCCCTCCCTCTTTCCCTGATCCCACCGTTCCCTCTCCTTTAATCTCCTCAGGGGTCCCACTGTGTCTCTCCGTATCCCATATATCGGCTCCGGATCATCAAGCGCTACGTCTTGGGTGGTTCAAGAACCCCTTCTCCCCCCCACCATCACACCTCTCCACCTCTCTACCCCTCCACGCTACCTCTTTATACCCACAGATAATACGAGGATTGAGGGGGGAAAAAAAAACGCCACTTCCCGCTAAAAAAAACAAAAAACAAAACCAACCCTGCACCAGGTGTTCCGTCCGGATTGGCCACTCGTCTGGATCGGGAACTGCGCAGGCAATCTCCAGCTCCAATTATTTCGGCCTCAAAAGCCGAAAAAGAGGACAAGGGTCTGACTCAAAAAGGCCTTTTGGTGTGGAAAGGAATGAAATGGAATGAAAAGTGCTTTTCAGCATCGCCGAAGTCCTGAGAATTCGACACAATTAGACCGAAAATGTCCCAAACTGTGCCTCTGAGAGTGAGGGAGGGGTGCGCAGGGGGAGGGAGCCAGAGAGTCGGAGATTGTCAAGGCCGAAAAATCGACTGTACAAGTTTGTACGAAAGATAGTTTTGTGCCCCGGGGCCTGAGATGAAGAAAAAACAAGGATGGATTGGCTTTCTTTCAGCAGCTGCCCCGTTTGGTGTGGGTCTTTTCTTCTTTTTGGCGTTTTGTTCTCGCATGGAGAGCTCTTGCCGGGACGATCCATCACACGGACAGGAAGAACGAGTGCAGTGCGCTGAGTCTCGGCAGGTGCTGCATCCGTCTCTCTCTTTCTCGGCCGGACAAAGCTCTCCCCCCTGCTCCCTCTCCTCTTTTCTCCATCCTCTCCTCTCCTGGCTCTCCGGCTGCTCATTTTCTCTTCCTTGGCCGTGACAAAAAACAAAAAAAAAACAAAACTGAGTGGGATAGCACTGTGTGGGATAGAGAGAACGAGAGAGAGAGAGAGAGAGAGCGTGCGCGAGAGAGAAAGACACGTGGAGAGAGAATAAATGTAGAGGAGGAGGGTGACAAAAATGAGACAGAGGGGAGAAAGATGAATGAATTCATATAAAAGTGAGTCGTCTGAGGGAGGAAGGGAGGGAAAGAGGGAGGGAATGAGGGAACGAGGGAGGATGTAAGCGAGTTCTCCTCTCCTGTCCCACACACACACTCCCCCATGCCTGGGAAAAAAGTGTGGGAGAGATGAAGTGGCGGAGGTGGTGGTGGTGATTCAGCCGAGAGCCTCTCCCATCCTCTTCGCTCTGTGCGCCTGAAGAAGGGAACCAGCTCATGCACACCGAGCCTCCTCTCTCCTCCCCTCCCTTTTCTCCTCCCTTTCCCCCTCTCTCTTTCTTTCTTTCTCTCTCTCTATTTTTCTCTCGCACACGTTCAGTTCATTACAATTCACTGGTTCTTACCATGACACGCTTCACTAACCCACTCAGCGAGCCCAGGCAAAGCGAGACACTGAATTCTAATGCGAGAGAGAGAGAGAGAGAGAGAGAGAGAGAGAGAGAGAAGCAAAAGCAGACCAGCAGGTGTCCTCTCTTTCGTTTCATGCCCATCTGTCTGAAAAAGAGCCCAGCGTTTCCAGAACACGCTCTATTTTGTACGGTTAGTCCCTTATTCCACAAGCTGGGCTCTACTGAGTGAGGGGAAAAAAAAACCCACTAAAAGGCTCAAAGGCAGGGCCACATAGGGGAGTGAGAACAAATAATCCAAACTGCCCAATGAATTGGGAAAATGCCTCACTTTTGAGGGGGAATTTGGGGCAAAATGTATTTTCGTGACTGATTTAGATGTGGCTAATAGTGGGAACGGTGGGATGGTAAATGGACAGTAAACACACTCACGTTGATGTGTGGCCACTTAGTGTTGTTTAGTCCACCATCAAACCTCGGCTGGTACGTCAGACAAATATGCAGTAGTCAAGGAACATGTGGAGGTGTAGAATCTGAATTCTTCTTCTTCTTTTGGCTGCTCCCAGAAAAGTTTTACACCAGATGCTCTTCCTGATGCAACTCCCCCCAGTCTATCTGGGCTTGGCACGAAGTATGCACTGGCTTGTGCAACCCCAGTGACTGGGTATTTTTACCTAATCTGCATGTCTTTGAACAGTTGGAGGAAACCCACACAGATATGGGGAGAATATGCAAACTCCAAACAGAAAGGCCCCCATTGGTTGTGAGGTTCAAACCTGGAACCTTCTTGCTGTGAGGCAACAGTGCACCACCATGCCGCCTGTGTAGAATCTGAATTATGTGTGATATATCATCCACAATTGATATCCCATCACTTATAAGCATCATATACTGTATGTAATCAGTGGCACAAGGAATGGGAGGGTGCTAATTCCATCTTGCACAATTACACCCCTGAGCTCTCCACTAAACCTGTGGGCACTCCCTCCCATGCCCTGCCTGGGTCAGGCTGAACCATCTTTGCACCGGTTGGAGGAAAACTCAGGCCTTCCTCCACACCACTGGCATGGCAGCTTCTGAGAACTGCTCCTGTGGTGCCTCCCAAACTGTGAGCCACCTACTCAAACCCTGTCCTGTCTTCGGTGCCCCCAATGGAATCCTGGGGCTAAAGACGCTCGATGGCCCCACTGTAAACTGGATCTCTCGCCCCAGCCTCCCACTGTGACTCCTGGTCGGGTCATACAAACAACGATGACTGTATGTAAGGAGTAAAACACTCCGTGTTGTGTTGTTACAGGAAAATAACCAACATGTGACGAAGAGTGAATGTGAAGAGCCATGGTTACCACAGCCCAAAGTGGTTTATTACATTGTGCTCTTATCCAGAGCAACATACTACATACCCAGAGCAGCCTGGGGAGCAGTTGGGGGTTAGGGCACTTTAGCCATTCCCGCTGGTCCAGGGAATCAAACCAACAACTCTTTGGTCCCAAAGCATCTTCTCTAACCATTGCATCATTGCTTTCCAATGGCTTTACCCAAACTTTGAAGGATATTAATTCCTCTTCTTATACCATGGCAACTTTTATTCATTAAGAAATGATACATCACACTTTTTATCCATTTATAGCTACATTTGATGTTGTGGAACGTCTATGAAGCATGTTCATATTCTTACATTATAGCAGCTGTAAGCAGTCATTTATTGGACAACTCATGGACCTCTCTTTTTCACACTCCTTCTATCAATATCTCATCTCATCTCATTATCTCTAGCTGCTTTATCCTGTTCTACAGGGTTGCAGGCAAGCTGGAGCCTATCCCAGCTGACTACGGGCGAAAGGCGGGGTACACCCTGGACAAGTCGCCAGGTCATCACAGGGCTGACACATAGACACAGACAACCATTCACACTCACATTCACACCTACGCTCAATTTAGAGTCACCAGTTAACCTAACCTGCATGTCTTTGGGCTGTGGGGGAAACCGGAGCACCCGGAGGAAACCCACGCGGACACGGGGAGAACATGCAAACTCCACACAGAAAGGCCCTCATCGGCCACGGGGCTCGATCCCGGACCTTCTTGCTGTGAGGCAACAGCGCTAACCACTACACCACTGTGCTGCCCCTTCTATCAATATAAACCCATAAATATTATCATGTAGCAGCAGCCTGCATAAAATCATGCGTGTAGAGGTGAAGAGCTTCATTAAAAATTCACATCAAACATCAGAATGAAGAAAAAGTCTGATCTCTGTCACTGTGACTTTAATTGTGGCATGGTTCGTTGTTGGTACTGTTGTTGGGCTGGTTTGAGTTTTTTTAGAAACTGCTGATCTCTTGCGATTTTAACAAACAACAGTCTCTAGAGTTTACACAGAATGGTGCAAAAAACAAAAAACACTGTGAGCGACAGTCCTGTTGGTGAAAATGCCTTGTTGAGAAGAGAGGTCAGAGGAAAATCGGCAAGCTGCCATAAAGGATATAGTAATTCATATCATATCATCACTCTTTCCAAACGTGGTGAGCCGAAAAGCATCTCAGAACACACAAAACATCAAATGTTGAGGTGGACGAGCTACAACAGCAGAAGATCACATCAGGTTCCACTTCTGTCTGCTATCATGGGCACAGACTCACCCAAACTTAGATGTGTTGTGCCTTCTGAGACATTTTGTAATCGAGTACGTCAAACACAGCATGTTGTGTTTCTTAAACAGGATAACATTCTTCACCACTAACAAACTTAACAAGGTTAAGTTTTGACTGCGAGAAGAATAATACCATTTTTCAGCTTTATACATAATGTGGAATTTTCAAAGAGCTGGAAATTTGTAAGCACTGAATGAGTCAAAGTGTTGGCTTTTGATAAATGATTAAATAAATGGAGTCAATTTGGCCGACTTTTGGACTTTGATCTCGCTCAAATATCAATTTTAAGGCAGTGAAGCTTTGCTGTTTACATGTACATGATGTGAGGATGATGTGAAGATTTTCCCATTTAAAATGTTGCCACAATATTGTAGTCGGATATATGAACACTGGCAATTCAGCTGTTTTATCTTACAGGCTGTCATGTTAAGGAAAAGAAATGAGGAGCGTTTTTCATTGCAAGTGTAGGTCATAAAAAGAATTTTCCCCGACACCCAATTATTTTTGTTTAGTGGACTGAAAGCTACTGACTTCAAATCACAGACTTCCAATTTTATTAGTTTTTTTTTAGCAGAACAATTAATGAATTTAAGGCCACATGGCCCTAAATCCTCTACTATTTTTTTTCCTGCTTCACCATGACCCAATTCAAGATACTACATCATGCATCATGTGGTGGGCTTTCCCCGTTCGCGCAAGGCATTGTGGGATACAAATTTAAAACAGGAGAGAAAAATGGAGGATGTGAGTGTGCGAATGAAACGTGAAAGACCGACTACAGTAACGGAAAGAAAGCGAGAAGAAAAGACGTTATGTTATATACGAAGGAAAGGAAACGCAGGACCAAACTAATAAATATGGGCGCTCAGTGAGCACCTCGGTGTGATCAGCTGTTCGTTTAGCGACAGAATGATGGAACTGTCAGTGCACGCTCAAAAGGGAAACCTGTAGATGGCAGTAATGCAACACTGTGGATGCCAGCTGCCGTAAAACCCAAAAGAAGAAGAAGAAGGTAAACCTGCGCATGCGCACACGGATTTCCTCTGTCTGCTTGAATGCTCGAAGCAAGCGATTTCATGCACATTATTTGCTTTAATCATCTCAAATTAAATAACTTCCCAGCCACAGAATGGCCTGATATTTTGTGAGATATTACAGAAATAGGGCGGCACGGTGGTGTAGTGGTTAGCGCTGTCGCCTCACAGCAAGAAGGTCCTGGGTTCGAGCCCTGTGGCCGGCGAGGGCCTTTCTGTGTGGAGTTTGCATGTTCTCTCCGTGTCCGCGTGGGTTTCCTCCGGGTGCTCCGGTTTCCCCCACAGTCCAAAGACATGCAGGTTAGGTTAACTGGTGACTCTAAATTGACCGTAGGTGTGAATGTGAGTGTGAATGGTTGTGTCTGTGTGTCAGCCCTGTGATGACCTGGCGACTTGTCCAGGGTGTACCCCGCCTTTCGCCCGTAGTCAGCTGGGATAGGCTCCAGCTTGCCTGCGACCCTGTAGAAGGATAAAGCGGCTAGAGATAATGAGAATGAGATGAGATTACAGAAATAAACATAATATCGCAATCACCACATTTCAGAGGGAACTAAATTTCACTGATTTTATGAAATCGAAAATCCATCTCGCTTTAAACAGCTTCAGGAATCTATTTATCTGTGTACTATCTTATGACACGACACTGGGAGCATGTGGAGAAGCGCTATACTCACTGGCCACTTTATTAGGAACACCCCTACATCCACCTGCAGCGGTTCTCTAATCAGCCGATCTCTTGAGAGCAGCACAATGCATCAAATCACGCAGATACAAATCAAGAGCTTCAGTTAATGTTCACAATGTTCAAACATTAGAATGGGAAAAACTGTGATCTCAAAGTGTGACTTTCTTGGTGCCAGATGGACTGGTTTGAGTATTTCAGAAACTGCTCCTGATCTCCTGGGGGTTTCACACACAACCGTCTCTAAAGTCTACACAGACAGAATGGTGCAAAAAAACAAAAAACGTCGAGTAAGCAATGTCAGTTCTGTGGGTGGAAACAAACACCTTGTTGATAAGAGGCATCAGAGGAAAATGGACAGATTGGTTTGAGCTTTTTTGCCAGGAAGTGTTGACTTATGAACTGAGGGTCATAAATAAACTTCAATGTTGTGTTTATTCGTATGAACATCAGAGTCAGTCAGCAAGACACGTTGAGATCATAACAATACAACCAGATCACGTACTACAGATCTCGCGAGACTTGGGCCAGGTACGGCAACTGCATAATAGTCAGAAGAGTACAACTGTCTACATCCTCCTTTTTTAGCTTAGATCCTCAACCAGGAATGATAAGAGAACCTTGTACTAGTTGTTTATGAACACATAACAATCTCATCTCATCTCATCTCATCTCATTATCTCTAGCCGCTTTATCCTTCTACAGGGTCGCAGGCAAGCTGGAGCCTATCCCAGCTGACTACGGGCGAAAGGCGGGGTACACCCTGGACAAGTCGCCAGGTCATCACAGGGCTGACACATAGACACAGACAACCATTCACACTCACATTCACACCTACGCTCAATTTAGAGTCACCAGTTAACCTAACCTGCATGTCTTTGGGCTGTGGGGGGAACCGGAGCACCCGGAGGAAACCCACGCGGACACGGGGAGAACATGCAAACTCCACACAGAAAGGCCCTCGCCGGCCCCAGGGCTCGAACCCAGGACCTTCTTGCTGTGAGGCGACAGCGCTAACCACTACACCACCGTGCCGCCCACACATAACAATGTACCATGAAATAGCAACTCATCCAGTTAGGTTTACTGAAAATGAAGTGTCTCAAAATTAAAGTGCATTGCTACTATATATCGTTGCTACAACAATACTCATAGTGCAATGAATATATCTCATCTCATCTCATTATCTCTAGCCGCTTTATCCTGTTCTACAGGGTCGCAGGCAAGCTGGAGCCTATCCCAGCTGACTACGGGCGAAAGGCGGGGTACACCCTGGACAAGTCGCCAGGTCATCACAGGGCTGACACATAGACACAGACAACCATTCACACTCACGGTAAATTTAGAGTCACCAGTTAACCTAACCTGCATGTCTTTAGACTGTGGGGGAAACCGGAGCACCCGGAGGAAACCCACGTGGACATGGGAGGAACATGCAAACTTCACACAAAAAGACCCTCGCCTAGTCTGGCTAACGCAACTTCAAAGCTCTGCGAGCATTTGGTCTGGCAAAGATATTAAGCCCAACCGTTTCCCAAAGTGCGTGGTTGACCCGCCTCCCTGAAATGCCTCAGTTTGCTACTGGTCGAAGCCAGAAAAGGCTGTGACGAAGCTTAAACCAATCACATCACTCTTTCCTCTGATGTATGTGACGCAACAGGGCTAACTGGTAGATTAAACTCTTACCGAAGCCGGTCGGGAGCAAGGCGAAAACGTCCTTCCTTTCAATAAATACCTCCAGGGCTGCTCTTTGCTCCGTTTTCAGTGAGAACTTGCTCCATGTTCGTAATGTTTCTAGTGAATGAAGCGCTTCCGGCATAGATTCTGTAAACAATCTATGGCTTCCGGTCGCAGTTCTACTACGTCAGTGCCTTGAACATGCCTCTACCCAGGGCCGTTGGAGATGCTCAAAGTTGATTGGCTCCCGATTTTTCGGGAGCTTGGAAGAGCTGTAGATAGCTTGCCTTGCCAGACTAAGCTCGCAACAGGCCCTCGTGTTGCGTCACACTTAGGATGGGCGGGCCCAGGATAACCCTCGCCAGCCATGGGGCTCAAACCCGGACCTTCTTGCTGTGAGGCGACAGCACTAACCACTACACCACCATGCCACCTGCAATGAATACATGCATAAACAAAATTACCCATGTTTTCTCACATATCAACGTTCACATATGCTTTGTGTCTTGTCTAGTTTAAGTATTTTGCGTTTGGCTTACAAACTCTACCAAACCTCATGAGATACATAGAAGTAGTAGGCTGACTTATGCTTTTGTCCTGTGTCTCTACACACTTCTTTAGCACTCTACTGGGAGTCTTTTCAGCACTTGTTTGTTTTTCACATTGTCCTGATGGTGTATATTCAGTGTTATCACGTTTGCTATCAGTCATTTGTGTTTTGTCCATCTGTGGTTTGGGAGTCTGTTGTGATGCATCTAGTTCATTTGTGTGTGTGATGAACTTTGGAGGCTGCAGCTCCATCACTGGTAGAATGTGACGTCGGTTTCGTCTGTATTCTTTTCCTTCGGACTCCACCGTGTATGAGCGTGGCTCGGCACACGCTTTCTTTACAACACCCATTTTGTCATGTCCTTTATGTGTTTGGAGTCTTACTACTTGGTTTGGCGTGAGGGGAGCAAGGGGCTTGCTGGTCTTGTCATAGCAGCATTTCTGTGCTCTGCGCTTTTTTGTGAGCTGGGCTTTAACGTTGGCTGTTGCTTTTGCTGCTGATTTCAACAACTGTTTGCAGATGGGCAGAGTTGTTTGAAGCCATCTAGACAAAAGTCTTTGTGCCGGTGAACCCAAAATCTCGTCTTGGGGCATGTTCCGCATGTTTAACAGGTTCAAATAAAAGTCTGTTCCATTTCTTTTTGTTGTCTCTAACAGTTTTTTCACACTCCTCACAGCCCCTTCACTGAGACTGTTGGACTGTGGGTACTCGGGACTGCTGGTCACATGTTGGAAGTCCCAAGATCTGGCAAAGTCAAAGAAGGTTTGACTTGTGTACTGAGTGCCATTGTTGGAGTATAGCTTTTGTGGTATGCCATGGACTGAGAAGTGGCGCTTTAGCTTGTTAATCACACATAGGGATGATAAATCGCTAAGCTGGTCAATTTCAAACCATCCTGAGTATGAGTCCACGAGCACAAGATAATGATGGTTGTTCCATTCAAATATGTCAGTGGCGATGACAGACCAGGGCAGATCAGGGACCGTATGTAGTTTTAGTGGTTCTTTTTGTTGGTGGGGCTTCAGGCTGTTACAGATGCTGCAGGCCTGAACAGCAGTCATCATTTTGTCATCATTTACTGAGGGCCAGAAGCAAGGGCGTAGGTTTGGTATTAATGTTGGTGGGGACATAAACTCAATGCCAACCCCCAGTGACGCCCCCAGAGTGAATATTCATGAGGGAATTTTGCATGGTGTTTCGCCCAGTGGAAACCTACAGTAACCATGTGTGTACCGCGCACAGAGTGTGATTTTTTTTCTTCAATCAGAAATATTGGTAGGGACATATCAGCTGTCGTTTGATATTGGTAGGGACACGTCTATACCGTCCATACCCAATTCTACGCCTATGGCCAGAAGACACTCTCTCTTGCCCTTCTTTTTGTTGATTCCACACCAGGGTGTCCCTTGTGTAACACTTTCAAATAATCAGCATGCAGGGATATGGGAATAACTGCTGTGCATCCTCTTAGGATGATGTTGTCTGTGATAGTGAGTTCATCACGGAAACCAAAAAATGGTCTCACCTCTGCGGGCACACTGCATATGCGACTTGGCCATCCATGTTGAATGAAGCGGGTGAGTGTCTGGAGCGTGGTGTCTGCAGCCATGTGTTCGTGAAGTTCCTCAAGCCGCTGTGGAGATATGAGCTGAACCGCCATTACCTCAAACTCCAGCTGTTCCTCTTTTTGGGGGCAGATGTCATTTCTTGGTGCACGTGAGAGGGTATCAGCCAAGTAGAGGTGTTTTCCTTTTTTGTAGAGGAGAGTCAAGTTGAATTTTTACGGTTTTAACATCATGCGCTGCAGGCGTGCTAGGATGGTGTGGAAAGGTTTGTTGTGGATTGTAACCAGCAGCTGATGGTCAGTCTCGATCACAAATGGTTTGCCGTAGATGTAGTCGTAAAACTTGGAGTAGGCAAAAACCACTGCTAGTAACTCTTTTTCTATCTATGCATATCTAGTCTCTGTTTGGGTCAGAGTACGTGAAGCATATGCAACAGGTTTGCCGTCTTGGAGACAGGCGGCTCCTAGACCATGCTGGGATGCATCACAGGTGAGAGTCACTGGTTTTTGCATGTCGTAGTATTGAAGGACTGGCGGGCTGGTGACACATGCTTTCAGTTTCTCAAAAGCATCCTGTTGATGCTGCGTCCAGCTTCAAACCACATCTTTGTGCAGCAGCTGGTGTAGTGGTGTGGACAGCTCGCTTAGATTTGGGATAAATGTGCCCAGGTAATTAATCATCCCCAGGAAGTGCTAGAGAGCTGTCGTCCTCTGGAGGTGGCATTTCACCGATTGCTGTGATTTTTGTTGGGTCTGCTTTGAGCCCTTTGTCTGTAAACATGTGTCCAACATAGCTCACTTCCTTGAGCCTGAACTTGCACTTTTTGGGGTTGAGCCTGAGCTTAACCTGTCTGGCTCGATCTAGCACTTTTTTCAAGTTCTTGTCGTGCTCCTCAGTGCCTTTCCCACCAACAATGATGTCATCCACGATTATGGCGCATGGATATCCGGCAAAGATTTGTTCCATGGCTCTTTGGAAAACTTCAGAGGCAGTGTTGATACCAAACGGCATTCTCAGGAACTTGAATCTACCAAAAGGAGTTGTGAATGTTGTGCACAGAGATGAGGCATCATCCAGTCTGATTTGCCAGAAGGAGCTTTTTGCGTCGAGGACAGAGAAGATGGTGGCACCTGCCATCTGTGCTGCTACTTCCTCCACTGTGCGCATCGGATGGTGTGGGCGCATTAATGCCTTGTTTAAATCTCTCGGATCTATGCAGATGCGAACATCATCAGTCTCTTTTTTATGTGTGGCAACCATGTTGGAGACCCACTCTGTGGGTTCGTTCACAGATTCAATCACGTCTTGAGATTCCATTCTCCGGAGCTCTTGTTTCACTTTTTTCTGCATCGCCACGGGGATGCGCCGTGGTGGGTTGATGACTGGTGTCACCTCCGGATTTACTTTCATTGAGTAAGTCACCGGTAAGTTGCCAACTTTGTCTCTGAATAGGTCTACATATTCCTCAAACACCCTCTGTGACAGTGTTTGATCTTGAACAGTGTCTATGTGGTTTACCTCTTTGCTGAACGTGACCAGCTTCATCCTTAGGCTGTCTTTCAGGCTCAGGATGGACTGTACACTTTTGTTCACCACTTGAAATTGCAGGTTGTATGGCTGCTCACTTAGCCTGCAATGTAGAGTCACTGCACCAATCGATTTGATCATAGCTCCTCCAAAAGCAACAAGTTTAACTTGCTTGTGTGGCTTGTGTAGTTTTTCAGTCTGTCTCACAGCTTTATACCGTATGTGTCAAGGGAGATGACATTACATTTGGCCCGTGTCCACTTTTAACTTGAGGGTTTTGTCATTAACTGTTACAGTGCAATGTCCTTTTTTATTCATGCCATCATCAGTTTGTACAGTACTGATGTCACTATCATCATGTACTGACATGCCTTCAATGGTAAATGTGTCATCACTGTCAGGATCTGTTTCTGCTGACAGTTGATTCATCGGTCTGTATGAGTTGCCCACTTTAGCAGATCTGCATTGTTTTTTGAAGTGGTTGTGCTTCTTGCAGTTGTGACATTGTTGTCCAAAAGCTGGGCATTGTTCACGTTTGGTTGAGTGGGTGCCTCCGCAATTCTTGCAACTTGTAATAGCATTTTCTGACCTTGTCATGTGTTTCATTTTACCTTTTGTAGTTGCTACTGCGTTTTATCTGCACGGCATCCACGCTGCTAGCGGTTGCTGCATGTTTTGGTATAGAGAGGGCTTTACTGTGTTGTTCGGTGAGTTCACTTATTTGAAAAAATGCGTATAGCTTTAGCTAGTGTGAGGTTTGAGCAACGTGCGTCTGACACTGTCACTGTTTATTCCACAAACCAGTCTGTCTCTGATGAGCTCATCTTGTAATGCACCGAAGCTGCAGGTTTTAGCTTAGTTTCTGAGTGTGCTCACGTATGCCTCGATTGTCCCACCAGGCTTTTGGTATCTGGTATTGAAGTTGTGCCTCTCCATTATTACGTTGGTCTCTGGGTTGCATATCTCTTTGAATTTCTTTTTAAGGCAATCGGGATCCTCTCTGGACTCTGCCTGGGTGACGACCTTGCCCTCCGCCGACGTGATCGCAGGTGCATAGGTGAATGACCGCTCTCTCGATAGCCTCAGGTTCAGCAAGGTTGAGGAGTATGTAGGCTTTGGTCTTGGCAGGTTTATCGCTGTGCGCAGCGGCAATGAATATTTCATATTCACGCTCGAATTTGCGCCAGTTTTCTGCCACATTTCCATTGAAGACGAGAGGGTCTGGACGTCGGAAGCCGTCTGCCATTTTATGTCCGCAGGCTTATTACAGCGGTAACTTTTACTGTCCCTACCGGCTCTGATGAGTTGTCCGGGAAGTGTGGTCATGCCGGGAAACATCCCACTTCTGACACCATGTTGACTTATGAACTGAGAGTCATAAATAAACTTCAGTGTTGTGTTTATTCGTAGTCAGCAAGATACGTTGAGATCATAACAATACAACCAGATCACATACTACAGATCTCGCGAGACTTGGGCCAGGTACGGCAACTGCATATAGTCAAAACAGTACAACTGTCATACTCAAATATGAAATACTCAAAGATTCCCACTACAACCTGGGAAGACATTGCTATCGACCGTTCAGCTTGGCGCCTAGCTGTGAGGAAAGGAGCCCAAACTGCCGAGGAGGCTTGTACCACTGCCCTTGCCCAGAAGAGTGCCTCCTAAAAGGAGCGAGAACTCCATCCCCAGGAGCCGTCCTCCTTTGTATGTGCCACCTGTTTGAGGGACTGTCACTCGCATATTGGCTTATTTAGCCATTCGCAAAAGTGCAGTTCCTCCTTCCGTGCTACTCCATCGTCTTCTTAGACGGACGGATGCCGACGACGACAGCTGTCTACAGGAAGGATATAGTAACTCATATAATCACTCTTTACAACCACGGTGAGCAGAAAAGCATCTCAGCATGCAGCAGCCAGGAATCTTAGAATCAAGAACAGGTTCCTATTAAAGTGGCCAGTGAGTGTATACAGTATGCTTAGAGATTCCTCATTAACTGACCTGTATGCTGCACAGATGCGACAGATCTAGTCTGTCAGTAAATAAGCATGGAGAAAAAAATAAGAGTGGTCTCAGATCACTGGTGGGATAAGTGAAGGTCTGATACAAAAACATTCGACCCTTTCACGGATCTAATTTAGGTCTGAAATGTGAATTATGCAAATAGAAGTGATATTAGTGCACTGACAGATCATTGTTAGCGTCCAGGCAGTGTGACTGATTGCCTAGTTAAGCTAATTCACAGCCAATCTTGCCTCGATCTTTGACCGAAACTGATATTTCAGGCCGTAGTAATTACACTGCATCAAACAAATCCTCAAATTCCAACAAAAGGGCAACCGAGTGATATTGTACGCTACGTGCTATGTGTTTTCGTGTCTTATGAGAAAGTTTGCGTTTCTGAAATGTCAGACAATATCGCAACCGGCCCTTTATGACCTCCCATGGGGACTGTGGTTATTACGATTAAGAAGTCATTATTGTTCCCTGTCGAAGTGTCAATGCCCATTTCAGAGATATGACTGACAATGGTGACAAGCCTGCAGGACCCTGTGTGTGTATATGTGCGTATGAATATGTGTGTGTGCGCGTACGTGTGTCTGGATTGATGGTGAATGATTTTCTTTCTCTTTCTGTCTCTCTCTCCTTCTTTCTGCTGTTGTGTATACATAGATTAGAGATGTAATAAAACTGTCAGAGGGGGAACGTGCCTGTCACTGCACTTGATTCCCGCAGGAGACGATTGAGCCACATGCACGCACACACACACACACACACACACACACACACACACACACACACACACACACACAGAGTTACCTACTATGCCCAAGGCTTTCTGGGCCCGGTTTCCATTTAATTAAAGTAGGATTGAGCTTAGAGTCATTCAGTACATTCTTTAGATCATGATAAGATGGTAACACAATGATGCAGCCATTGTTTATCACTACTCTTCACTTGTGGGCTGCACTATCTATGAATCTATGACACCCTATCCCTGTACTGCTTAATGCTCCAAATATCCATATCTGTGTCTGTATTCCGATTCCATCCTGAAGTGGATGTGGTCTAAACTGGAAGTTTTCTTTTTTCATTAAAATATAAACCCTACCACTCTGTCCCTGGAAACACTGAGAAAAAAAAAATAAGTAGAAATGTCAGCATGGTGTGTGAATTCTGGCTCTGACAGCTCCTCCAGCTCAGCTACATCATTCCGGTTCATAACTGATCTCAGCTCAAGATGCAGTTTTAAAATCCTGCTTGTGACGTTATTTTGTTTGTTATTTTGGACCTGCCAACACTGTATTGCTTTCCAACAAATGTAGTTGGAAGTGTTTCCCAAAATATAAAATCTTGACCAGGCAGTTACTAAGGATGATATAAACAAATCATGCATTTCCAGCCTTTTTTTGTGCACGAGCTTCATATCCGACCTCAGCTCTCGTCTTCGTTAGTGTTCTGCCTGATGGCAAGTCTAAGGGTGTATTCAGACCAGGATAGTTCGATAGTTCACTTGCTTTGATCCGAACCAAATGTTTTTTTTATTTTTTAATTTTGGTGCGGTTCGCTTTCACACTGTACATTTTAGTAAGCGGACCAAAATCTGTCAACAAAGCCACGCGCCCTGAGGTCGTTCAGCTATTGGTCAGAGACGACACGCGCACAAAGCGTTAAGTTCAAAAGTAGTCATGGAGGCTTTCCGTGCTGTTATTCTTTTTAATGTCATCAAAGCTATACTGTATGTTTTTTCCAGTTTTTACTGTTTTCACAATTGTGCGATTACTATGCTGTTGTACAAGTAATTTATCAACGACGACGACAAAGGGCAAGGCGGCTACGGAGGATAGCGCTGATGAGCGCACATCATGTTGTGACAGTTCTGGCTCTTCACGCAAGACGGAGGAGGTATGTGTCGGGATATTCACCTTATCCATCGTAATAGATGAATTTCTTTTTTGCGTCGCTAGTGCCGCCACTTTTTGAAAGAATGTCCCTGATTTTAATGTAGGTCTGACGGAGTTTCTTCACTTTTAGCCGACATTGTTCTGGGGAGCGCGTGAACCCCTTCTCCTTCATTTTCTCACTGAATACAGCAAACACGTCGGCATTTTTGTGTGTTCTCTCCAAAAGCTCAGATATGTGGACATCTGCCCGTATATCCACAAGGGTATGCGTTTCTTCCTCGGCCCACGTTTGCCCCCTACTCATTTTTTGTACTCTGTAGTCTAGCCTACCACTGGTCTGAATGACTGAACGACTGTTGTAAGGTTCCCTTGACAACCGAAACAGTGTTTGCACTTTGCCGTGGAGTGTCAAGACTCTGTTTCCCATAATGCTCGACAAACGACGGAAGCTCCCGAGGTACAAAAAAGCAAAACTGTCGGATTAGGTCCGGTCTGCTTTCACACCTCCAAAAGATCCGCACCAGGGTTCCTTTGGTCCGGACCGAGTCCAACCTTGCAGCTCGGTCTCGGTCCGCTTGTTTGGTCCGGACCAGAGTTCGGTGGTTTGTATTCAGACCAACCCAAAAGGTCCGGACCAAGGGAAATTTGGTTTGTTTGGTCGTTTGGTCCGGACCAAACAACGTAGGTGTGAATACGCCCTAAGTTTCCAGGGAAGAATTACAGGAGTGGTTTCCTGTTGCCTTCTACTGGATTATTTATAAAGGTGAGGTTTACTCCTCTCAACCATTCATACCTATGGGTAATTTTGAGTAGTCAGTTAACCTAACCACGTCTTTGGACCGTGGGGGAAACCGGAGCACCCAGAGGAAACCAACGCAGACGCAGGGAGAACATGCAAACTCCAGACAGAAAGGTCCCTGTCAGCCACTGGGCTCGAACACAGAACCTTTTTGCTGTGAGGCGACAGTGCTAACCACTACACCACCATACCACCCCGATGTCAGCTACATGAAAGTAAACCCCCAGCTTGTCTTGTCTCCCACAGGCTCCCAGTCCTGATGCACATCTCTAGTCTCAACCAGATGCTCTTTGAACATTTCTGGTAAGGTTTCTTAAAAACAGAAACCAAATAATGCACTTTGTATTCTTATCTGTATTTGTAGAACACATTGTCTGTTCATTCAAAATTCATTCAGTAATCAATAGAGAAATTAAATTGTGTATTTCAAATGAGATTTCTATATTTCTGTAGTTCACCACTTTAGTCTGATTAAGCATAAAGACCTGCCTGGATTTTCTTTTGTGAATAGACTGGGGCAGTTGCTGACCAAACGCACCATTGGTCAGTCAGGCAAAAGGAACTGACAGTGATGAAGAAGCCAATAAGTAACCATTATCCCTGAAGTCCTGGACATCGATACTATACACTTCATGGTGAACTACCTGCACAGTCACTATGTGCCAACTTCCTTCCTCTCTGTTTCATTACTGCCTGACAGATGTCTAAAAATGGATCCAGAAAGCACAGCTGTATCAGGTGGATAACAAGCTGAAGAAAAAAAATGATTACAGGAATACTTACTGTTGAGGAGGATTAGAAATGGCACATAACAGACCCATGCAGACATGATGTAAGCAGTGAGCTCTCCCAATATAAAACTAGATAGAGACTGTGACTAAAGCCACAGTAATTTGTGCTAGCTGTTACAAACCAGGATGTCTGGTCACAGTACCCTATAGATCCGGAATAGTAAGAGATAGAGAGTGACACTTAGTGAGGAAAAGTTGCACCCTGCCGGCCTGAAATTTAAAAAACTGATTGAAAAAAAATCATGGAACCTGACAGAGTTATAAGTAATTGAAAAAAGCCAATTTTTCATGCATCATTCTGGATCAGTGATCCAGATCAGCACCAAAAGTCATAGCAATGTAATTCAGCCCAGAGGTATTCTTCATGTGAAATTTGGTGATGATTGGTTGAAAACTGAGGGAGAAATAGCATCCTAAAAATGTTAGGATAATAATAATAATAATAATAATAATAATAGGGGCGGCACAGTGGTTTGCACTGTCGTCTCACAGCAAGAAGGTCCTGGGTTTGAGCCCAGCAGCTGACAAGGGCATTTCTATGTGGAGTTTGCATGTTCTCCCCGTGTCCGCGTGGGTTTCCTCCGGGTGCTCCGGTTTCCCCCACAGTCCAAAGACATGCAGGTTAGGTTAACTGGTGACTTTAAATTGACCGTAGGTGTGAATGTGAGTGTGAATGGTTGTCTGTGTCTATGTGTCAGCCCTGTGATGACCTGGCGACTTGTCTAGGGTGTACCACGCCTCTCGCCCATAGTCAGCTGGGATAGGCTCCAGCTTGCCTGCGACCCTGTAGAACAGGATAAAGCGGCTAGAGATAATGAGATGAGAGGAGATAAATAGATAGAGACTGTGACTAAAGTCACAGTGATTTGCGCTAGCGCTTAGAAACCGGGATGTCTTGTCACCGTACCCTATAGATCCGGAATGGTAAGAGATAGAGAATGATGTTTAGTGAGGAAAAAAATCCGGCTTTTCATGGATCATTCCGGATCAGCGATCCAGATCAGTACCAAAAGTCATAGCAACGTAATTCAGCCCAGAGGTTTTCTTTATGAAAAATTTAGTGATTGGTTGAAAACTGTGGGAGAAATAGCATCCTAGGAATGTTAGGACAATAATAATAATAATAATAATAATAATAATAAAGTAGAAAGATCCTGAGTGAGAGTAACAATTTGTGCCAGTGCTGCTAATGCAAACCAGCAACAACAACAACAACAACACACACCAATGATTGCTAGGAATGGTGACTAAAGGCCTCTGCATGCTCTTGCAACAAGGCTTTCGCAGATAGCTTTTCGCAGACAGTTGTAATTTATCGTTGAGCGGGGAGTAATAGGCATGCGCGATGTTATTCACTGGCACAACGCAAGGGGGCGCGAAGTCGCTAGGAGTAGTTGGTGGGTGTGGTTAGTGGAGTGTTTATCCTCCGGTTACTTATAATGACTAGAACTTTTTTTATAATGACTAGAACTGGAGTCGTATAGATGTACGTACTTCCTCACTTCCTCGATCAACCGCTTTTCGTGCTGCTCCATCTTCGCTCGTGTTTTTAAAAATGGCGGTCGTGAAAACAAACCAAACCGGGAAAGTAGGGAAGCGGAAGTGCGTGTACAGCGGATGTAGAGTGGACCAATCAGAGCCGACGCTGTCTGCGAGGCTTCTGTGGTGGTCACAATTTTTGGGAGGTGCACGCAGAGCGTCTGCGAAGGTGGGGGGGCTACGCAGACGCTATCTGCGAGGACTGGGTTGTCAGCATAAATTGGCCTTGAGACTTTAGTGTCCAGGTTTTACCACTGATAGGGTGACACCATTGACTGGGACTCAACACTGACCTGGATACACTAGTGAATATAATGCATACAATTAAGCGGGGTACACCATTGATCTGGACACACCGTGGACTGAGATACACTGTTGACATGGACAGCCTGCTGAGTAGGATACAGTGTAATCTGAGACACAACTCTGTAGACCCCTGCTGAGAAGGTAACCATTGATTTGGCCACATACTGCGGACACACCACTGAATGAAACACACTGTTGACCTGGACATTGCTGACTGGGACACACTGTTGACTGGAGTACTCTACTGATGGAGACACACCAATGAATGAAATACATCATCAAGTACATTACCATACAATGGTAAATCTGTTCACTGTTGACAGGGAATAACCACTGGCTGGGATACTCTGTAGACCACTGCTGAAGAGGAGACACCACTGACCAGGATACACTACTGCCTGAGAGATATACCACTGAGTGCCATGAGTTGGATGAGTTGCCACTGACTTGGATACACTGCTGACTGAGGTACTCTCTTAATCGAGACACACTAATTAAGACATACCACTGACAGAGGTGACACACTACCCATTAAATACTCCACTGACTGCTACACACTACTGACTGTTAAACCGTCTTACTCATTCCACAGAAAATATTTTGACACATTCCAACATGCAATGTTATCTTCTTTTGTTTTCAGCTTCTGTACTGAAAACGCAGGTGCCAAAAATGGGTGGATCTTTGAAGCCCAGCATGTCAGTCTCCTGCAGTGAAAAGAAAACATTGTTTTGGTGGGCTTTGGAGAAAGAAGGAAATATAAATGTCTACAGCTGTTTACAAATTATGCATCCCTTACAGCATTCAAGTTATAGAACAATGAGAGTTGCTACAGAGATATGGTACATCTCCCACCCATAACTGAGGCCTGTCCAGTGCATGTTTATTCCTTGAAAAATACCAGCTAGGCTGGTGTCAGTCTCATTTTAGCTCATTTTAGGAGCATGACTATGAATATTTAAGAACTTCCTGTAGTGCCTGCTTTTCTTTCAGTTGTCAAAGCACAGTAGGAGTCAGGGAGTCAATCAACCACCACATTTCTGTTCTAGACGTCTGACTGAGGAGCAGTAAGCACAAGAAGACAAAAAAAAAAAAAAAACCAAACAATGGCATAAAGTGAGAATAGTAAATTTACAGTGGACCTGTATCTGGACTGGCACTCCAGGTTGATTTTCACTTTTGACATTTCTCAACAACAATACCAGCATTAAGAATGGTTTTAAGGGCATTTTCAGACTTGGTCTGAATGTACCCATGACTGATTCTGGGCTTGTTTGGGGTCAGGGCTTCAAATCACAGGTTTGTGTTAACCTACAGTAGGGTTCTCCAGAAAATCTGAAGTAGCCGGCTAAAAAAAGTAGTAGGTGGCTCTGGAATTTGCAGCGGTGAAGCCGCTGCGGTGTGCCAAAGGTACACTAATGCAAGGGGAGTCTGGGGGCATGCTCCCCCAGAAAATTTTGAAATTTACATGCCTTCTGGTGGCTTCTGATGCATTCTTAGCTAATAAATTACTAACCATTTCCCTGTAAAATACTTCCAAAGTATGTCTGAAATTTCCCTCCAGATGTGTGTGTGCTTGGCTTTCTCAGTTACCCTCTGTAGTATGCTGCCTGGCTCTGTAACATAACTACATATGCTACGGCATGGTCACGTGGTCCAGCTCAGCGAATCAGAGCACGAGAATCGATCAACAAATATGGCGTCGCTTCTGGTCATGCTAGACCCGAATCAAAGACAATTTCGTGGTGGAATAATTGGATTTGCAGCAAATTATGGGCAGTGGAGACGATATAAATCGCTTGAACATTGAAAGGCAAGTTTTTATTTTTTTCGGGATCGAGTAGCCAGTGGAGACCATCTGTGTAGGTGGAGAAAACTGTCAGTCGCCGGAGCTTGTGGACATCTCTGCCTAGAGGAATTCCTTCTGAAATGTGGATTGACTGTGTAGTTTTGTACACAAAGTTGCTTTTTAATTTTCCAGGCTTCTGAGAGGCACAACATTGGTCCTATCATCTGGAGATCACAGGTTTGAATCCTGATGGTGCTACAACTTTCCGTGGCCAGGACCCCAATGGAGTTGGCTGATGTCATGTGTTTCCAAGGAAGGGTTAGTTGTATGATATGTTAGACCTAGCTCTTGGGTGGTAATTAGGGAAGAAACCCCCCCCCCCCAAAAAAAAAGTATTTTCTTTTAATTTAAACACTAAAGTGGTGAAGAACAGCATTTTTTGGATGCATGGAATGTTATTGTGCTGGAATATTTGTAACTGTTCTTTTTAAGATTATATAAAGTCATAGGATTTTTAATTATGCAAGCTGGCACAATCCTCCACAATGTTCTCAGTGCAAGCACTCACTCCAGTCCTATGAATGTCTTATATTGTTTTACAATTCCAAATCAGAAAAAGGTGGGACAGTGCGGAAAATGCAAAAAAAAAAAGAAATACATAAATTATTTTTAAATTTACTTTGACTTGTGTTTCATTGCAGACAGAATAAACCCAAGATAATTCATGTTTTATCATTTCATTTGTTAATATACATCCATTCCTGTGTTTCAGACCTGCAACACATTCCAAAAAAAATTAGGATGGGGGAATGTTTGGGTTGGTAATGAGGTAAAACAATTAAATAATGATGTGATTTGAAACAGGTGATGCCAAGACATGATTGTAATCATGATTTGGTAGAAAATCAGTATCCAGAAAAGGCGTAGTCTTTGAGGAGTAAAGATGGGCCGAGGATCTCCAGTTTGTCAACACATGCATGAGAAATTTATTGAAATGTTTAAAAACAATGTTCATCACAGAAAGATAGGAAAGGATTTGGATATTTCACCCTCTATGGTGCATAATATCATTACAGGATTCAAGGAACTTTGGTGCATAAAGGGAAAGGGCCCAAGCCTAATCTGAACACCCGTGACCTCCGATCCCTCAGATGGCACTGCATCAAGAACCGTCATTTATTTATAGCTGATAGAACCACATGGGGGTGGCACGGTGGTGAAGTGGTTAGCACTGTCGCCTCACAGCAAGAAGGTCTGGGTTCGAGCCCCGGGGCCGGCGAGGGCCTTTCTGTGTGGAGTTTGCATGTTCTCCCCGTGTCCGTGTGGGTTTCCTCCGGGTGCTCCGGTTTCCCCCACAGTCCAAAGACATGCAGGTTAGGTTAACTGGTGACTCTAAATTGAGCGTAGGTGTGAATGTGAGTGTGAATGGTTGTCTGTGTCTATGTGTCAGCCCTGTGATGACCTGGCGACTTGTCCAGGGTGTACCCTGCCTTTCACCCGTAGTCAGCTGGGATAGGCTCCAGCTTGCCTGCGACCTTGTAGGACAGGATAAAGTGGCTAGAGATAATGAGATGAGATGAGATGAGATGAGAACCACATGGGATTGGGATTACTTTGGCAAATCTTTGTCAAGCTCTACAATACGGAGTTACATCCAGAAACACCAGTTAAAACTTTACTGTACAAAAAGGAAGCCTTATGTTAACTGTATCCAGAAGCACTGTTGACTCCTCTGGGCTTGGAGGCATCTGGGATGGACCATCACGCAGTGGAAATGTGTAATGTGGTCATACACACAGTCTTTTTTTTTTATATAAGAAACGGATGCCAAAGACAAATAGGACCATCCAGACTGTTACCAGGAACAAGTCCAAAAGCCAGGGTGTGTTATGGTATGGGGTTGTGTCAGTGCCCTTGACAAAAGTAACTTACACTTCTGTGATGGAGCATTAATGCAGAAAAGTACACTGAGGTTTTGGAGCAACATCTGCTGCCTTCAAGAAGATATCTTTTCCAAGGAGATTTCAACAAGATAATGCAAAACCACATTCTGCTCACATTACAAAGGCATGGCTGTGGAAGAAGAGGGCGTGTCCCCTCTGTCCTCAATCGAGAATGTGTGGGGGAATTTTGAAACACAAAATATGACCACAACGACGACCCTGTACTGTTGCACACCTTAAGACCTGTTTGCAGGAAGAATGTGACAAAATAACACCCGAAACACTTCATCACTTGGTGTCTTCAGTCCATAAACATCTTTTAAGCGTTGTGAGAAGGAACAGCAAAATTACGAAGTCGTAAATGCTTTACCAGCTCAACTTTTTTTTTTAGCTGTGTTGCAAGAAGCAGAATTGAAATGTGTTTATTTTCAAAAAAAATTCATGAGATAAAAATCAAATAATGTGTTGCTGTGTTGTTTTGAATGGAATACATGTCAAAGATTATTTACAAATCATTGTTTGTTTTCAGGTTTAATTTCAATTTTAACATACCATCCCAACTTTTTCTGATTTGGGGTTGTACAGTGGTGCTTGAAAGTTTGTGAACCCTTTAGAATTTTCTATATTTCTGCATAAATATGACCTAAAACATCATCAGATTTTCACACAAGTCCTAAAAGTAGATAAAGAGAACCCAGTTCAACAAATGAAACAAAATATTATACTTGGTCATTTATTTAGTGAGGAAAATGATCCAATATTACGTATCTGTGAGTGGCAAAAGTATGTGAACCTCTAGGATTACCAGTTAATTTGAAGGTGAAATTAGAGTCAGGTGTTTTCAATCAATGGGATGACAATCAGGTGTGAGTGGGCACCCTGTTTTATTTAAAGAACAGGGATCTATCAAAGTCTGATCTTCACAACACATGTTTGTGGAAGTGTATCATGGCACGAACAAAGGAGATTTCTGAGGACCTCAGGAAAAGTGTTGTTGATGCTCATCAGGCTGGAAAAGGTTACAAAACCATCTCTAAAGAGTTTGGACTCCACCAATCCACAGTCAGACAGATTGTGTACAAATGGAGGAAATTCAAGACCAGTGTTACCCTCCCCAGGAGTGGTCGACCAACAAAGATCACTCCAAGAGCAAGGCATGTAATAGTCAGTGAGGTCACAAAGGACCCCAGGGTAACTTCTAAGCAGCTGAAGGCCTCTCTCACATTGGCTAATGTTTATGTTCATGAGTCCACCATCAGGAGAACACTGAACAACAATGGTGTGCATGGCAGGGTTGCAAGGAGAAAGCCACTGCTCTCCAAAAAGAACATTGCTGCTCATCTGCAGTTTGCTAAAGATCACGGGGACAAGCCAGAAAGCTATTTGAAAAATGTTTTGTGGACGGATGAGACCAAAATAGAACTTTTTGGTTTAAATTAGAAGCGTTATGTTTGGAGAAAGGAAAACACTGCATTCCAGCATAAGAACCTTATCCCATCTGTGAAACATGGTGGTGGTAGTATCATGGTTTGGCCCTGTTTTGCTGCATCTGGGCCAGGACGGCTTGCCATCATTGATGGAACAATGAATTCTGAATTATACCAGCAAATTCTAAAGGAAAATGTCAGGACATCTGTCCATGAACTGAATCTCAAGAGAAGGTGGGTCATGCAGCAAGACAACGACCCTAAGCACACAAGTCATTCTACCAAAGAATGGTTAAAGAAGAATAAAGTTAATGTTTTGGAATGGCCAAGTCAAAATCCTGACCTTAATCCAATGGAAATGTTGTGGAAGGACCTGAAGCGAGCAGTTCATGTGAGGAAACCCACCAACATCCCAGAGTTGAAGCTGTTCTGTACAGAGGAACGGGCTAAAATTCCTCCAAGCCGGTGAGCAGGACTGATCAACAGTTAGCGGAAACGTTTAGTTGCAGTTATTGCTGCACAAGGGGGTCACACCAGATACTGAAAGCAAAGGTTCACATACTTTTGCCACTCACAGATACGTAATATTGGATCATTTTCCTCAATATATTTTTCTCTCATTTGTTTAACTGGGTTCTCTTTATCTACTTTTAGGACTTGTGTGAAAATCTGATGATGTTTTAGGTCATATTTATGCATAAATATAGAAAATTCTAAAGGGTTCACAAACTTTCAAGCACCACTGTATATGGCAATAAGATTTTCCATCTCATCTGCTGACCATAACAACTCTTTCCACACCATCACCATCATAACCTGACAAGTTGATTCAATCATGCATGATATGTGTATGTGGCATGTTGTATGAGAGCAGATAGCTTCCATAGCTGAGAGGGATCACATCTCAGGCTTGGTGAAGTGAACCCCAGACTACTAACCTCAAGAGGGAAGGGTATTGGTTCAAGTATTGGACCACTTCTGAACTTGAAAACACCTCAAACATACTGAAGTCAAGTCCAGAAAAAAACTCAAATGTAAAACTGACCTAAATACGAAATCCATCACCTCCTCAGAACCCTTAGTTCATTAGCGAAATGTTCCAGTTGTAAGGTTCATTCGTAAACAGTAAAAGTGCAGAGCTTTGTATTCCAACAAGTAACTGGATGGCATACATTCTGCATCTTCTTTGTTTTTTTTTTTCCGGGAGCGCGTACCTAGAGGCATTAGGCCTACGCTTCACCCGACAAATGCATTTGCATGGAAGCAATTTTCAAGCTACTGCTTGGATAAATATGAGCCCACACTCTCGCACTGTCAGCTTCTTTCATCACTTCTCTAATAAACAGACAGAAAGGCAAAGGCAAGAATAGGATCTCATTACGATGTTGTATTAGTCAGATATTAAAGCCCTATCTTTCATGTGAGCCGAGGGGCATTTTCACACCCGCACTCAAATGTGTAAATTTCCCATAAATCACTTGGGGACATTCGCTTCACACACCAGCCGTGAGGGAAACCCCCCTTTGGGGAGACAAGTTCTCTTTCATTCTGCAATACTTTCTCTCTGCTCCGGCTTTCTCCTCCTCCTCCGCCTCTCCGCCTCCCTTTCTTTCATCCACTTTCATCAGCTTGGTGTCACTTGAAAGGCAGCGGCTACAGACGAGGAACGACGAGGCCTGTGTAAGTGAGGCTTCCTTCAAAAAAACGTGTTACGTGAATATAAAAAATCTCAGCGTGAAGAGTTAACCAAGTGAATCAAGCACTAATCCGTTAGGGATTCAGGCAGGTGGAGGGGGAACACAGGTGGTTTTTCTATTCTTTCTTTTTCTTGTTTTTTGAGAATCTAACAAACTGAAAAGAAGGTTGGACCTGAGAGGTATGGTGCCACATAATTCCATCATGCACAGTGCTTCTTCTCTTTCTCTCCCACAGCTGTATGCTGGAGACACGGTTTGTTGCTCCATTTTCTGCTGTGCACCTTTTGTTCTTGGTCCCTGTCTCTGCAAGTGCGGATTCTAACCACAGGAAAAGGCAGTCATGGTGCATGGACCATGCACCAGAACGCAATAGAGGATAGTGTGTGAAACTTCTTTCATGGAGCAATAGGTTGCACATTTGCCCCTCTATTTTTCCCGTGAAAGCCGGAGCCAATTTTATGCACCCTTATCTGGCCCCCTTTTCTGGCAAAGTGCCTGTTTCCTCATGGGTTGGAGGCAACGGGCCATTTGCCATGCTTCGTAACATAGAGAGAGAGAGAGAGAGAGAGAGAGAGAGAGAGAGAGAGGGCTCACTGTGCTCCTTGGGGCTTCTCCCTTCTTGGTGGATCGGGTGCCTCTCCCTCTGTTTCCATGGCAGCGGCTGGCTTTATTAAAATCCTACTCCAGATGCGACACAACATCCCCCCCTCCACTTCCCCCAACACTCCTGCTATCACCCACACACCCTCTTCTGCAACTTCTTTCTGCACCCTTTGACCAGCTCGCAACACTACCCATCTTAAACCCACCCCTCCCTCCCCCAGCATGGCTAGGCAAGCAACCCGGCACATTTTCAGTTGTTGTCAAAAATGAGAGATGGGGCCATGCGTTGCTAAATGAAGCGGAATGGGATAACCTCCACACGATTTCACACTCCGATAGCCTGTGGCACTGCTGTCATGTAATGTGTCCTGTATCCCTGTTCGCCTCATGGCCATGCAAAACAAGACACCTTTGCTTCAGTGTAAACCAAAATGGCTCGCCTTGACAATGTCATTTTTGTCCCAGCGTCGATCTGTTTCCTGTGTCTGAGCGTCAAACATTCAAAGGTGTTGCATTTTGTCAGGACGAGACCCTGCAGATAATTCAGAGAGATGATTGGATATCCTCACAGTGATCAGTGGCTATGTGTATATCATACGGCTATAACAGTTAGGGCCCGGTCCCATAACACCGATAAATATAACTATACCTATAACTACAGCTCTGATGATCCCTCTGCCTGAAATTAGTTCCAGTCTGGAGCAGAAACACCACAACTATAATCCCCACTATAATATCGCTTGGTCCTGACACTCAGGGAAATAAATGCATGCAACTTAGGAATCGTCATGGAAGTTTTTCCAAGTAGTAGCACATTATTCTGGGTCATACTCTACAGCTTGGACTTCGAAACAACCCATGTACACACTCCGATGGTTGACAAAATACAGATAGATTACGGATTACGAAAATATCTCTCATCTCATTATCTGTAGCCGCTTTATCCTGTTCTACAGGGTCGCAGGCAAGCTGGAACCTATCCCAGCTGACTACGGGCGAAAGGCGGGGTACACCCTGGACAAGTCGCCAGGTCATCACAGGGCTGACACATAGACACAGACAACCATTCACATCTACGGTCAATTTAGAGTCACCAGTTAACCTAACCTGCATGTCTTTGGACTGTGGGGGAAACCGGAGCACCCAGAGGAAACCCACGTGGACACGGGGAGAACATGCAAACTCCACACAGAAAGGCCCTCGCCGGCCATGGGGCTCGAACCCGGACCTTCTTGCTGTGAGGCGACAGCGCTAACCACTACACCACCGTGCCGCCGCTACGAAAATATAATAAATAAAAAAGGATACAAAATACGGCCTGGTTATGGATTTTAATACAGATGCATCCCGGATGCTAATAATTTACGAATCGGTCACAGACGTTTCAATATATTACAGATTGGTTACCGATTTCATACGGATGATGCATCATGGATAAAAAATTAAAAAATCTAAAACAATTAAATGTTTGGACTGCCAAAGTTCATAATTAAACTATCTTACCTGCATTTATATGTTTACTCTATTAATTTACTATTGATATTTCATGGAAAATAATCACATATGCGTGAATAAAAGATCTGTGCTTTGTATTATTTTTTTTATTTTCCATGAATCTGTATTCCGTGACTTCATGATGCAACAAGGATGTACAAAGATACCTGGGGAAAATAACATGTGCTCAGATAACGTCACGTAAATAATTACCTGATTGATCAGATGTTTTATCGGATCAGGTCCAGGCCTGGAAAAATCGCTCCAGAAGCAATCTCACCGATACGGATAAACCCAGGCCTGAGCTATAGGGATCGTTATCGGTCTGGTGTGAGCACCAGCCACAAACTACAGGGGACTGATTTATTTATAGTTATTGTTATAGTTATAGTGGAACCAGACCTTAACTTCGGGTCTTTTCATACATATAACATTTAGTCCATTTGAATGGAACCCTGATGTGTTCTATGCATGGATTTGTTGATACGAGCTGCTGAACTGAGCTAAAGGACAGTGCTGTAACACTACAGAAATGCCACATGCTCTGGATATCTGGATTAATGAACAAAAGAATAACACAAAAAAAGAAAAGAATTTATTCATGATTAACTCTGTGTTCTCAGAGTGTGAATATTTTTTTTTTGTAATTTCTACATGCACTTGGCAAAGATTTGAGTTTTGTGAGTACATTTTCATATTTCATATTTCCCATGGCTCTACATGATCTTCAGCCAATTTTTTTTTCACTTTTTGGTTTTAAATGCATTCAGGCTGAGACCAAACTCAACCGAATAGCAAAGACACCAAAATTATTTCTAAATCATTTCTCCCTGATTTAGACATGCTCTGCAAACAGCCTAATAGACGAAAAGGCTCCCTGACCACCCAAATCCAAACATCCCCCCGCGCACACACACACACCACCACCACCACCACCACCATCTCATCTACATTTCTTCTTATTATGATGGTATGGTAGCTCGCTGCACTCCATTCATTGGCTTAAAGACAGATAATAGTGCTCCAATTCAATGACTGAAAAAAAAAAGAGTGGCCAAGTCATTCTCCTGCCCCCCCCCCCCCCCCCCCCCCCACACACACACACACACACACATACACACACACTAGCCCAGTTAGCATGTGAGAATTTCCTGGCTCATCCAGTGCCATTCAAAAGAGAAGCTCTGGGAATAGGGATTCAAGGACGCGTGTCGGAGGGAATACTAAACACCCCACTGGGTATTACAAAAAACCTTGTTACGGGCCAAGTCGAACGTGTTTGTATTGCAGGCTCTGGATTATAGGGAATGTGACAGGAATGTACAAGTATGCCGGATGTGGGGTGACCTTGTGATGAATATTTGTTGCACAGGAAGCTATAATGAACGATATTATGCTTTAGGACATGCATGTCCAACTTGTATTGATGACACTGATGATTGATGGTCATGCCACTTTAATGGGAACTTGTTCTTGATTCTAAGGCCCTGTCCACACGGCAACGGATTCAGGTGACTCCGATACAACTGCTTATCGTTTAGGCCTGGCGTCCACACGGCACCAGTGTTTTGGGTGCCCAAAACGCAATCTTTTTGAGAACGGGTTCCAGAGTGGAAAGATCTGGCAACGTTGCCATTGTGAAGTCGTCTGGATGAGTAGAACGGATTTGTTTACGATGACGTCACAACCACATGACTGTGAGTGCTTCACGCCGGGTAGAAGTGTAACGAACTCGATGCGAGTTGTCAACAAATCCTATAACTTGGTTCATGAAACGCGCTTACAAAATATTTTCACTGTGAATATTTATTGTGTAATGGTGCAAAGTGAGAGAGAGAGAGAATAGCCCTTAGGGCAGAGTCAATCCCGCCAGCAAAAATAGGGAAAAAAAAGGAGCGATCTTACCTCTTCAGATGTGGGTTTAAGTCCTACAATACATTCCTCAAAAAGGGCGTAGAAGAAATGAATCCATCAACGTGTATCATTCAATTTATTCCGGACCATTAAAGACGCCGCCTTCCGTGTAGAATCATACGTCATCCTCGCCGCCATATTGGATAGGTCAAAGCGGAGAATAAAGATTCATGTGCTGCGTTTAACTGTACCAACAGGTTTACCGTCCAAACGAGATCATATGGGATTACCTTTCACAGGTGAGAAACAACAAATTAATCCATCAACGTGTATCATTCAATTTATTCCAGACCATTAAAGACGCCGCCTTCCGCGTAGAATCATGTCATCCTTGCCGCCATTTTGGAGAGGTCAAAGCAGAGAATAAAGATTAGCTGCATTTAACTGTACCAACAGGTTTGCCGTCCAAACGAGATCACATGGGATTACCTTTCACAGGTGAGACTGGAAAAATACTTTTCATTGTATTTGGTCATTATAATGTAATTTTACGAACAGATTTTCCTGACTTTGTGGCTAATATGAAGTCTCGCGCATAATAGTTTATGCGCATGCGTCCTTACTTCTTCTATTGTTCGGGTGTCTCCGAAGGGACCGTCTTACAGCGCCCCTAGAGGTGTGGCATGTGTATTGCATCATTTTCAGCAAGCGTTGCGTTGCCATATGGACCTGATATTTTACTGATTGTTGCCCATTTGGACGCGATATATTTTTAAATAACATCTCGTTGCCGTTGTCGTGTGGATGTAGCCTAAGATTCCTGTTCTTGGCTGCAGGACTGGAACCCACTGTGTTCTTCTGCTGAGATGCTTTTCTGCTCACCACGGTTGTAAAGAGTGATTATATGAGTTACTATATCCTTCCTGGCAAAAAAGGCTCAAACCAATCTGTCCATTTTCCTCTGACCCTCTCTTATCAACAAGGCATTTGTTTACTTTCCACTCACAGAATTGTTGTCCACTCACTCATTCACTCAGTGTTTTTTGCACCATTCTGTGTATAGAGACTGTTGTATTTGAGAACTCCAGGAGATCAGCCATTTCTGAAATACCCAAACCAGTCCATCTGGCTCAAACCAACACCCATGTCACAGTGAAAGAAAGTCACACTTTGGGGAAGCCATGGCCTAAAGGTTAGAGAAGCAGCTTTGGGACCAAAAGGTTGCCAGTTTGATTCCCTGGACCAGTAGGAATGGCTGAAGTGCCCTTGAGCAAGGCACCTAACCCTCAACTGCTCCCCAGGCCGCTCTGGGTATGTCGTACGTCACTCTGGATAAGAGCGTCTGCTAAATGCCTGTAATGTAACACTTTGAGATCACAATTTTTCTCATTCTGATGTCTGAACATTGGGAACATTAACTGAAGCCCTTGATTTGTATCTGCGTGATTTGATGCATCATGCTGCTGTCAAGAGATCGGCTGATTAGAGAACCGCATCAAACCACTGCAGGTGGATGTATGGGTGTTCCTAACAAAGTGGCCAGTGGGTGTATGTTCTAATGAGAGTGTGTACTATGTATGCTCATTTGTACGAAACAGAGAGAGATAGTGAGAGAGAATGAGTTTTGTCATACACACTATGAGCGTTTGAAATCAAAACATTGCCAAATGCACATATAATAAACAAAGTTTTATTTGAAACTTTTTTGCGTTCATCAAATATTAAAAACCATATCCAGTGATGATTTCTCTCGCAACAGCTGAGCTTCCTTGGTATTAATTCATAAAGCAATAAGGAAGCTATATGAATATATAATGATTATCGGAGCAGTGTGGAGTAATTTTCTGGAACAGCAGCTCTGACAGTGTTGCATCTTCAAATCACAGGTTTATATTCATGCGCTCATTCTCTAATACATTATTATTTCTGGAACAACAACGAGCTCGTTCACGCGGACTTGAATGGTGGATGCTCCACATAATCTGTCCTATTAATAATTACCCTTTGTAGCTTCTATAATGTTAGTCATAATAGGAACTAACTTGTCTCACAGACGGTCCAGAAACTATAAACAGATAAAAAGTACAAGTTGCTCTTTAATTATTTAAAAAAAAAAAATTGATGGCAAATTGCCCTGGTATAAAATGAATAAAACTCTATGGGATTATAACTCATCTTATAACTCATGCTGTTATAAGAAAATAATCAAATTCAAGGTGGTAACAGTAAGTTAGCTAGTTAGCTAGTTAGTATAGCACCCCCTGGTGGCTCAGATGCCCTAAACAATTGCATATACGGTACACCTTAGAGCTAGAACCAGACCTGATTTGAACCCAAAATTTTTATAAAAATCAAAAATACAGTGCTCTTCACCAAGTTTCATTAATGGTTATGAAATTATGCGAGAATATCTGCCAAAACTTATGAGCTCATACCTTATTTTTGCACTTCAATGAAAGTTTGCTCATTCCTTTGAACAAAATTGTATATGTAAGCTCTTTGACTAAAAAAAAAAAATTCTACATTGTCATCATAATGATTTTACTAAAAACTAATAGTATTAATTTGGTAATAGCTATATACACATATGAAACTTGTTTTTTTTCTTGATTTGGTTATTATAGTGCAAAAGTTGTTTCTATAATGAGATGAGATATAAGATTGATGGAATGCTGGGAAAAGAAAGAAATGTATAAAGATAAGGGCTTTGAAATCCAGATAACAAGCTTTGTGCTTATCTGGTAGCCTGGTAGCTACACCTCAAGAGGTCAAGCTAATCACATTCGAGTGCTGTAAATAAAGAAATCTCTCTCATTTTTCATGCTTCATTACAGCATGTCATAAAGCGTTTTGTAACTCTTGTGGCACAACACTTTGCTAATGTTTGCATTTTTTTTTTTTTATTAAAGAAGGATGATTATTTTTTACAACCCCGATTCCAAAAAAGTTGGGACAAAGTACAAATTGTAAATAAAAATGGAATGCAATGATGTGGAAGTTTCAAAATTCCATATTTTATTCAGAATAGAACATAGATGACATATCAAATGTTTAAACTGAGAAAATGTATCATTTAAAGAGAAAAATGAGGTGATTTTAAATTTCATGACAACAACACATCTCAAAAAAGTTGGGACAAGGCCATGTTTACCACTGTGAGACATCCCCTTTTCTCTTTACAACAGTCTGTAAACGTCTGGGGACTGAGGAGACAAGTTGCTCAAGTTTAGGGATAGGAATGTTAACCCATTCTTGTCTAATGTAGGATTCTAGTTGCTCAACTGTCTTAGGTCTTTTTTGTCGTATCTTCCGTTTTATGATGCGCCAAATGTTTTCTATGGGTGAAAGATCTGGACTGCAGGCTGGCCAGTTCAGTACCTGGACCCTTCTTCTACGCAGCCATGATGCTGTAATTGATGCAGTATGTGGTTTGGCATTGTCATGTTGGAAAATGCAAGGTCTTCCCTGAAAGAGACGTCGTCTGGATGGGAGCATATGTTGCTCATGCCATGCCACACACACTAATGCCACACGCACTAATGCAACCCCATACTATCAGAGATGCAGGCTTCTGAACTGAGCGCTGATAACAACTTGGGTCGTCCTTCTCCTCTTTAGTCCGAATGACACGGCGTCCCTGATTTCCATAAAGAACTTCAAATTTTGATTCGTCTGACCACAGAACAGTTTTCCACTTTGCCACAGTCCATTTTAAATGAGCCTTGGCCCAGAGAAGACGTCTGCGCTTCTGGATCATGTTTAGATACGGCTTCTTCTTTGAACTATAGAGTTTTAGCTGGCAACGGCGGATGGCACAGTGAATTGTGTTCACAGATAATGTTCTCTGGAAATATTCCTGAGCCCATTTTGTGATTTCCAATACAGAAGCATGCCTGTATGTGATGCAGTGCCGTCTAAGGGCCTGAAGATCACGGGCACCCGGTATGGTTTTCCGGCCTTGACCCTTACGCACAGAGATTCTTCCAGATTCTCTGAATCTTTTGATGATATTATGCACTGTAGATGATGATATGTTCAAACTCTTTGCAATTTTACACTGTCGAACTCCTTTCTGATATTGCTCCACTATTTGTCGGTGCAGAATTAGGGGGATTGGTGATCCTCTTCCCATCTTTACTTCTGAGAGCCGCTGCCACTCCAAGATGCTCTTTTTATACCCAGTCATGTTAATGACCTATTGCCAATTGACCTAATGAGTTGCAATTTGGTCCTCCAGCTGTTCCTTTTTTGTACCTTCAACTTTTCCAGCCTCTTATTGCCCCTGTCCCAACTTTTTTGAGATGTGTTGCTGTCATGAAATTTCAAATGAGCCAATATTTGGCATGAAATTTCAAAATGTCTCACTTTCGACATTTGATATGTTGTCTATGTTCTATTGTGAATACAATATCAGTTTTTGAGATTTGTAAATTATTGCATGCCGTTTTTATTTACAATTTGTACTTTGTCCGAACTTTTTTGGAACAGGGTTGTATCCAATTATAGTCACATTTAAATAGTATTGGCTGGCTTTTTTCATGGTATATCAGATATATTCCATTCAGCTTCAGCGTCTTTCTTTTTCAAAATTCTCTCAAAATCTTCTGTATTTAATGAAGCAAACCTAGCGGCCATGTTTGTTTACAAATTGTCACAGTTGTTCACTAGCGTGGATGTTTTACATGTCTCTTTTCCAGTTTTTTTAATGTCCGTTGGTATGTTTTTCTCTTGTAAATATGCATGAAGAATATCTAATGAAGTTTTGGGAGCCTTTCAGGCATTCAATGCAGCTTTCTTTTTCCTGACAAACACAGAAATGCTTCTGTGCATGCAGAGCAGAAAACTTTATCACTGAATATTCACATCAGCTTCGACGTGTGACATCATGTTGTCTTGACAACCATACGATATTGTAAACCATATTCAATGCTGATTCTCCATTGGGTAGAGTGACATAATACATGTACGGTAGGATAAGCAACATGCTAACAATATTGCATGCTATCAAACCAAATGAATGAAACCCACTTGAAGGGACTAGAACACGTTTTTATTCCATCAAAAAAGTGCACTGTATGGATAATAATTAATGTTATGGAATGTCTGCTGTACAAATCTGTTCCTGTTCTCACTTACATCATAATCGCAGTCGTTTTTCTCTCTTTTTTCTATGTAAACTCTTCTGTCCTGAAGACTTTCCTATATTGGAAAACTACAGACTGTAACAAAGCGCTGACAGCGGAGACTCCTTTGATGAACCTTCCATCAATAAATGTCTCCTTACAGAAAACTTCACCATATCATATCGATTATATGTTTAATCTGTTTAATAGTTATTCGACAAAATCGAGTCATACATGAGCTGATAGCCGACGAGGTGCGTAGCGCCGAGTCGGCTATAAGCTATGTACGACGAGATTGAGTGGAATAACTGTTTTATTCTATCCACATTCACTGGATTTTGTGAAACAGAGCATTTTTATTTTTATTTTTTTGCAAATTTGATAAATAAAAACTATACAAAACATCTCAAAATCATTTCCGCTTAGAATGTAAACAAACCAGCAAAATGACAGGCGCAATTAGTGAAAAATGTGATAGTAATAATTCTTGAAAAATAAAATATACGTTCTTAACATCAAATACTTTTATTCCATATTTTGTTGCTTTTTCGGGGTTTTTTTTGGGTCTTCTTCTTCTTCTTCTTCTTCCTTAGGTTTTTTTTTGGCAGTTGGCAAACCAACTTAAGGGTGCATTACTGCCACCGACTGGGCTGGAGTGTGGAACAGGAGCTATTGGGGGAACAAACAAACAAACAAACAAACAAACAAACAACTATAGTCTTTTAGCTATTTCTGTTTCTTTTAAATACTTGATAATTTTTGGGGTTTTGTTTTCAAGTAGAGTTTTTATTTCGTCCTTGGTTGGTTCAGCAACACGCTCCGCCATTTTGTTTTTCTCTACTCACGGTATATGAGTTAGGAGTAGAGTACCCAATCAGAGCGCATGATTACTCATATCCAGTGAATGTGGATAGAATAATTATTATTAGACTGGAAATAAAGGAATCTGCATCATGCTTTACAGCATCATGTCAGCCTTTTTCTCTCTGTATCGGCTGACTTGCTTATCTCGGTTCAGCTAGCAACATTAGCCATTTGAACACTGAAACTGTTCATCACATACAGGGGAAACTGTTAAAACCCATATCCATTTTATAGTTTTAAAACTTGCTGTCTCACAAACACGGCTCTGCCCCATATGCTCGGCTGATAATAGAAGCAGGCCGCTGTGCAGCGCTGGTTTATATCCGCGAGTGACACTGGAAAATGCATAATTCATTTTCATTTGGAGGAAATAAATTGGGGCGGGGTGGCGGGAAGCGATGCTGCAATATCGCAGGGACGAGGCTCGTGGTGAGACAGCTGGATGCACGTGGCTGGGTAATAACATTATATTGGTTCTGTCAGGTAATTTCTACAAGTGTTAGCCACACTGGAGGCTCAGGCGCGTTGCAATCACTGCAGAAGGGAGTCTGGGGTTGGGGGGAGGAAGATGAGGAGGAGGAGGATGGAGGTATCACATCACAGCTCATCCCAAGCTATTCTCCTGCTCCTCGCTGGCCTTGTGAGCACGCTCGGTGAGCGTAATTGCAATCTGGGCTTGACGCTGTAAATAATTGACCCTCTCGACCTGTTACTCTGATGGGATTCTAACAGGGCCTATGACTTTCTGAGGGGAGTGGAGCAGTGTGTGTGTGTGTGTGTGTGTGTGTGTGTGTGTGTGTGTGTGTGTGGGCTTTAGCGTCATCCAGACAGATTGAGATTGAAAGAGTGAGACAGTTTGTGTGTGTGTGTGTGTGTGTGTGTGTGTGTGTGTGTGTGTAAATGGCATCAAAGGCTTGGTCTCTGTTGCCCATTCACTTTAATTTTGTCACAAGGCTGATCCTTATGTATTACTCTAGCAAGAGATCGGTGTGTGTGTGTGTGCGCATACGACTGAGGATCAAATATCCCCACAAGGATAGTAAAATCTGACAATTTCAACCTTGTGGGGACATTTGGATGGTCCCCACAAGGAAATTGCTGTTGTTGTGTTACAACCCTGATTCTAAAAAAGTTGGGACAAAGTACAAATTGTAAATAAAAATGGAATGCAATAATTTACAAATCTCAAAAACTGATATTGTATTCACAATAGAACATAGATAACATATCAAATGTCGAAAGTGAGACATTTTGAAATTTCATGCCAAATATTGGCTCATCTGAAATTTCATGACAGCAGCACATCTCAAAAAAGTTGGGACAGGGGCAATAAGAGGCTGGAAAAGTTAAAGGTACAAAAAAGGAACAGCTGGAGGACCAAATTGCAACTCATTAGGTCAACTGGCAATAGGTCATTAACATGACTGGGTATAAAAAGAGCATCTTGGAGTGGCAGCGGCTCTCAGAAGTAAAGATGGGAAGAGGATCACCAATCCCCCTAATTCTGCACCGACAAATAGTGGAGCAATATCAGAAAGGAGTTCGACAGTGTAAAATTGCAAAGAGTTTGAACATATCATCATCTACAGTGCATAATATCATCAAAAGATTCAGAGAATCTGGAAGAATCTCTGTGCGTAAGGGTCAAGGCCGGAAAACCATACTGGGTGCCCGTGATCTTCGGGCCCTTAGACGGCACTGCATCACATACAGGCATGCTTCTGTATTGGAAATCACAAAATGGGCTCAGGAATATTTCCAGAGAACATTATCTGTGAACACAATTCACTGTGCCATCCGCCGTTGCCAGCTAAAACTCGATACTTCAAAGAAGAAGCCGTATCTAAACATGATCCAGAAGCGCAGACGTCTTCTCTGGGCCAAGGCTCATTTAAAATGGACTGTGGCAAAGTGGAAAACTGTTCTGTGGTCAGACGAATCAAAATTTGAAGTTCTTTATGGAAATCAGGGACGCCGTGTCATTCGGACTAAAGAGGAGAAGGACGACCCAAGTTGTTATCAGCGCTCAGTTCAGAAGCCTACATCTCTGATGGTATGGGGTTGCATTCGTGCGTGTGGCATGGGCAGCTTACACATCTGGAAAGACACCATCAATGCTGAAAGGTATATCCAGGTTCTAGAGCAACATATGCTCCCATCCAGACGACGTCTCTTTCAGGGAAGCCCTTGCATTTTCCAACATGACAATGCCAAACCACATACTGCATCAATTACAGCATCATGGCTGCGTAGAAGAAGGGTCCGGGAACTGAACTGGCCAGCCTGCAGTCCAGATCTTTCACCCATAGAAAACATTTGGCGCATCATAAAACGGAAGATACGACAAAAAAGACCTAAGACAGTTGAGCAACTAGAATCCTACATTAGACAAGAATGGGTTAACATTCCTATCCCTAAACTTGAGCAACTTGTCTCCTCAGTCCCCAGACGTTTACAGACTGTTGTAAAGAGAAAAGGGGATGTCTCACAGTGGGAAACATGGCCTTGTCCCAACTTTTTTGAGATGTGTTGTTGTCATGAAATTTAAAATCACCTCATTTTTCTCTTTAAATGATACATTTTCTCAGTTTAAACATTTGATATGTCATCTATGTTCTATTCTGAATAAAATATGGAATTTTGAAACTTCCACATCATTGCATTCCGTTTTTATTTACAATTTGTACTTTGTCCCAACTTTTTTGGAATCGGGGTTGTATTTAAAGTTAGATGGCCTTTTGATTTCATAAAATCGGTGAAATTTAGTTCACTCTGAAATGTGGTCATTGTGATATATGTTTATTTCTGTAATATCTCACAAAATATCAGGCCATTCTGTGGCTGGGAAGTTATTTAATTTGAGAGGATTAAAGCGAATAATGTGCATGAAATCGCTCGCTTCGCGCAGTCAAGCAGACAGAGGAAGTCCGTGTGCGCATGCGCAGGTTTACCTTCTTCTTCTTCTTCTTTTGGGTTTTACAGCAGCTGGCATCCACAGTGTTGCATTACTGCCATCTACAGGTTTCCCTTTGAGCGTGCACTGACAGTTCCATCATTCTGTCACTAAACGAACAGCTGATCACACCGAGGTGCTCGCTGAGCGCCGATATTTATTAGTTTGGTCCTACATTTCCTTTCTTTCGTATATAACATAACGTCTTTTCTTCTCGCTTTCTTTCCGTTACTGTAGTCGGTCTTTCACGTTTCATTCGCACACTCACGTCCTCCATTTTTCTCTCCTGTTGCAAATTTGTATCCCACAATGCCTTGCGTGAACGGGGAAAGCCCACCACGTGATGCATGATGTAGTATCTTGTATTAGGTCATGTTGAAGCAGGAAAAAATAGCAGAGAATTCAGACCCATGTGGCCCTAAAGTCATTAATTGTTCTATTAAAACAAACTAATAAAATTGGAAGTCTGTGATTCGAATTCAGTAGCTTTTGGTCCACTAAACAAAAATAATTGGGTGTCAGGGAAAATTCTTTTTATGACCTACACATGAAAAATCTGAAAGGCAGTCTAGCTTTAAAAAAAAAAAAAAAAGAGCCAAAAGGTTTCTTTTTCATTACTGAGGTTAAGGTTAGGTTTCGGTTTAAGTGCAGACACAGCATTAATTAACTGCAATAATAATTATGTCAATGGAAGGTCCTCACAAGGATAGTGAGACAAGCACACGTGTGTGTGTGTGTGTGCGTGCGCGCGCAACAGAAACACATGCTCATATTCAATACTGTGCATGTGGTTTACACAACTGATGCCATGTCACTAAATGTATCCGTTTCTTTAAATGTTCATTATTTGATATCAAAAAGAATTGAAATTTAATGTCCCACTGGCTATTAAAAAGGTTGAATACAAATTCAATAACACAACGATAAAGACCTGCTCAGTACTTAAAAAAAAAAAAAGCCCTAACTAGGAATGCTTTACTTATTAAATTACCCAGTAACATGTTACCAATTTGGGGCGGCACAGTGGTGTAGTGGTTAGCGCTGTCGCCTCACAGCAAGAAGGTCCGGGTTCGAGCCCCGGGGCCGGCGAGGGCCTTTCTGTGCAGAGTTTGCATGTTCTCCCCGTGTCCGCGTGGGTTTCCTCCGGGTGCTCCGGTTTCCCCCACAGTCCAAAGACATGCAGGTTAGGTTAACTGGTGACTCTAAATTGACCGTAGGTGTGAATGTGAGTGTGAATGGTTGTCTGTGTCTATGTGTCAGCCCTGTGATGACCTGGCGACTTGTCCAGGGTGTACCCTGCCTTTCGCCCGTAGTCAGCTGGGATAGGCTCCAGCTTGCCTGCGACCCTGTAGAACAGGATAAAGCGGCTACAGATAATGAGATGAGATGTTACCAATTTGTCTATGCAAGTATTACAACACTCCCTGTAGTGTCATTTTTTTTGGGAAAATAATCAACAACCAACCCAAAGCGGAGTTCCTGTTACAACCCTTGCTTATTTTCCTCAAACAGCACATCCTGACGTGTTTTATTCCTCTAATATCACAGTAATATTACAACAGTTAGTTTGCAGTTACTGTATAAACGTTTGTTATTAATAGTCTTAGATTACATGGCGCATCCTCCTGTTAATGAGCTGTTACTATAGAAACGATAATGTGTTATCGTTAAACCGACACCAAGATTCATAATAAACCTGTTATTTGCAGCTGCGCTGCTGTCAGGGCTGCTGTTCGAGTTGTAGAAAATTAATCAACACATTCCGACCAATCAGATTTGAGAATCATAACAAATATGCAACTTGTGTCTCAGACTCAGAAATCCTCCTCATTTTTAACCTCGACAGATGTGAACTAATTTGCTCACAGTTATTTATAGATCCTGGTGTAACTGTATGTTGCTGGGTTGTTTTTTATTAATTTCTTAGACATCTAAAAAAAAACCCCAAAAAACAAATGACTTGATAAAAGCAGCCAATTAGTGAAAGAGTAAAGTTAATGAAACAGTAAATTGCAGATAATTTTCTAAAAGATCGCATGCCTGATTAATGCCTAAAAGATACACTACCATTCAAAAGTTTGGGGTCACTTTGAAATGTCCTTATTTTTGAAAGAAAAGCACTGTTCTTTTCAATGAAGATCACTTTAAACTAATCAGAAATCCACTCTATACATTGCTAATGTGGTAAATGACTATTCTAGCTGCAAATGTCTGGTTTTTGGTGCAATATCTCCATAGGTGTATAGAGGCCCATTTCCAGCAACTCTCACTCCAGTGTTCTAATGGTACAATGTGTTTGCTCATTGCCTCAGAAGGCTAATGGATGATTAGAAAACCCTTGTACAATCATGTTAGCACAGCTGAAAACAGTTTAGCTCTTTAGAGAAGCTATAAAACTGACCTTCCTTTGAGCAGATTGAGGTGGGGTTTACATTAGACCGTATCAGCGGATCATCAGATTAACGTTTTTAAAACGATTAGTGTGCACACAGCAACGCCAATACACGATTCGCGTGCACACAGCAACGCCAATACACGGATACGCTCGGCTCCGCAGGCATCCTGTGCTCCAAATCACTCCGCCCTGAACAGCGAGTGCCCTCTGGAGGGTGCGCACTCCGGCCCTGCGCAGCTCACAGGGCGCGCGAGTGGAGCGCACGAGCAGTGATTTGGGACTGAGCCGCTGTGTGTGTGATCTCAGTGCATGTCGGGCATGCGCGTCACTTACCACTTGCAAGTGGAAGGATGGCAAGCCTAAAGACAATCATAACTACACAATGGGCAGTATTTGCATCAGTATTTGCAGTATTTTCATACTTTTATACTCTTTAATGAAAGGTGATACAAGGCGGAAGTCCGTGCCGTTTTTCAGCAGTCGCGTCACATGACCAACGCCAGCGAATCAGGAAGGTGGATGTCACAGTGACGTTGTCCAATGACGACGCCAGCTAGAGCTCAGCACAGCGTATCCGCGTATTCTCAATGTTTACACAGCACCGGACCAGACACGATCTGGATTGAATATGTGGACCCTGGCGGATTCCCATTTCCTGGCGTTTCCAGGCGTTTTAATGTAAACGGACAGTGCATCCACGAAGAAAACGAGACAGATATGGTCTAATGTAAACTTGGCCTGAGTTTCTGGAGCATCACATTTGTGGGGTCGATTAAATGCTCAAAATGGCCAGAAAAATGTCTTGACTATATTTTCTATTCATTTTACAACTTATGGTGGTAAATAAAAGTGTGACTTTTCATGGAAAACACAAAATTGTCTGGGTGACCCCAAACTTTTGAACGGTAGTGTCGATAATTTTCTAAAAGATCGCATGCCTGATTAATTCATCGCTGGCTAACTAGTTCGGGTTGATTCAGCTGTGTGTCTGTCAGATTAAGGTTAATTTCCTTCTCTTTAGACCTTTTTTAGTTTCAGAGTAATTTGGGAAACCCTTCTAAGGTTAGCTAGATATTTCTGCAAATATCTGTACCTGTATTATTCAGATTTGGACTGGGCTTGGTGAGCCATCAAATCAGGGGGAAACGGGCCTCATTTATCAAATGTTTTCATAAAGTTGTGTGTCCATGCATGTGTAAACCAAAACTGAGCTAAAATTTTCCACCAGATTTGCAATTTACATTTCAGAAACATGCATACTCACATGTATGTTGATCACCTGTAAAAGAGCAATGCATATCCCAGCCACAGCTCATTTGCATGCTGTGATGCCCACAAAACTCCAGCAGCAGCTAGGGGCACGGAATGAACAATCAGGGCAGTCGGACAGTAATTCATGCAAACTGTCAATCAAGTTGAGATTTACTGTACATTAGTTAGTCTTCATATGTGTAAATTTACATCCACTCAGGAGCAGGAATTTTACAGAAACATACAAAGATTTTACAAATTTGCGAGATTTTCATTCATACCACATTACTTTCATGAACACCCATGTGACCAATTTAAGGATAAATTCATTTGTATCCAGCTTGATGAATAAGGTTTGTAGTTGATAGCAATAGCCAACAAATAATATTTTTAATGGTCCATGTAGTGTTGTAGGACTCTAGACTGGTCTCAAGACCACTTTTTGAAGGTCTCGGTCTCATCTCGGAGTCGACCACATTTTTACTCAGTCTTGTCTCGGTCTCAGACATTGAGGACTCTGGATTTTATTTCAAGACCAGTCAAGAACACAACTGTGGGGATTTCACTAAATCTGATTTATTTGTTAACATCGTTATTGTGATTGGACGTAAAATTCCCTGCTTCAAATGCGACCAATAATGTGACTCATTGCTAATTTGAAAATTTTCTTCCTGTTAATGGCTGTCACCCCTCCCTCACCCTCCTTCACACACACTGGTCTGGTTCTGGTCTCAACTTGGTCTTGCCCTGCCTTGGTCTTGGTCATGACTTGATCTCAACCCCTTAAAGTCTTGGTCTGGTCTTGGTCTCAATACACTCTAGTCTTTGTCTTGACTTCATCTCAAGCCCTTAAAGTCTTCATCTTGTCTTGGTCTCAATACACTCTGGTCTTGGTCTTGACTTGATCTCAACCCTTAAAGCCTTGGTCTTGTCTCAGTCTCGATACGCTTTGATCTTGGTCATGACTTGGTCTCAACCCCTCAAAGTCTTGGTCTTGTCTTGGTCTCAATACACTTTGGTCCTGGTCATGACTTGATCTCAACACCTTAAAGTTTTGGTCTTGTCTTGGTCTCAATACACTCTAGTCTTTGTCTTGACTTCATCTCAAGCCCTTAAAGTCTTCATCTTGTCTTGGTCTCAATACACTCTGGTCTTGGTCTTGGTCTTGGTCTTGACTTGATCTCAACCCTTAAAGCCTTGGTCTTGTCTCAGTCTTGATACGCTTTGATCTTGGTCATGACTTGGTCTCAACCCCTCAAAGTCTTGGTCTTGTCTTGGTCTCAATACACTTTGGTCCTGGTCATGACTTGATCTCAACACCTTAAAGTCTTGGTCTTGTCTTGGTCTCAATACACTTTAGTCTTGGTCATGACTTGGCCTCAGTTTAGGTGCTCTTGACTACAACACTAGTTCCATGTGTAATATCATAATATTCATAATATTAACGGGCGGCACGGTGGTGTAGTGGTTAGCGCTGTCGCCTCACAGCAAGAAGGTCCTGGGTTCGAGCCCCGGGGCCGGCGAGGGCCTTTCTGTGTGGAGTTTGCATGTTCTCCCCGTGTCCGCGTGGGTTTCCTCCGGGTGCTCCGGTTTCCCCCACAGTCCAAAGACATGCAGGTTAGGTTAACTGGTGACTCTAAATTGACCGTAGGTGTGAATGTGAGTGTGAATGGTTGTCTGTGTCTATGTGTCAGCCCTGTGATGACCTGGCGACTTGTCCAGGGTGTACCCCGCCTTTCGCCCGTAGTCAGCTGGGATAGGCTCCAGCTTGCCTGCGACCCTGTAGAAGGATAAAGCGGCTAGAGATAATGAGATGAGATGAGATGAGATAATATTAACATTCTGTTCCTGATATCTATCATGAAGCTGGGATGTAGTGAGGTCAAAATGGGGTTCTTCAACCAGTACTTCATTCTGCTTCATTGATATCTGGGAAGATGTTCATTTCAAGAGCTGCGACTCTATAAATCAAAATTTCTCTTGCGAATTTCCATTCAGTTTTTTTTTTAAGACACATGGTACAAATTTAGTCTGATTTTGGAGCTTAGTAAACCAGTATTTAGAGCGGACTCCTGGAGCAAAGCACTGATGATACATTTCTGTATTTGTATCAGTTTAGAACACATTATCTTTTCACTTGGAATAATAGCTCTATTGCTTACCCCTGAATTGTTTTGAGTTTTCCCACTGAGCACAGATTATATGGACAATAGTGGGTTATTTGTGATAGAAGAACTTGCTCTTGTTTATGATGTGAGTCTGCGACTACTGTTTCCCCATTACAGCTGAAGGATGGTCTTGCTAAGGTCACCATATCCCTGCGGCAACACAAACGTCACGCTGCTCCTTGACTCACAGCGTCGACAAATGCCAGTGCCCACTGTTGCTTTCCAGTGCACAAACCCTCGCTAATGTCAGATGCTAACTCTGTCTGACCACAACACTGGCACGTAAATAAAAGCAACATCCATTGCAACAGTTACGGTATATCTCCTGGCCCCTGATCTCCCTATGGAGAGGGATGTGTGGAGCATACATGTGTGTCATTATCAAACCCTGCTAGGTGGTCTTTGGTCTCAGCATGTCACCCCCCTCTGCGCTCACCCCCAGATCCTCTCTCATGGCGTGATGAAACCTGTCCTTCTCTTCCCCTCTTCTTTCTTTTTATCGCTTGCTTCCCTATTATAGCACCAGATATTCCTGGTGTAAGAGTATCAAGAGATTTTATGATATGGAGGTTGAGATAAGGGCAGAAAAGCAGTAAAGAATACATGTTGCGAGATCAGGATTGGTTTTGGTCTCCTCCTGGTTCTTATGTCATATTTGCCAGTAAAAAGGATCTTCCAGTAATTCTAATAAATCTTTTATTATTGGATGTTATGACCCTTATGTTACAGCCCTGTGTTAACCCAATGCAAGGCAATCTAAAACTCTTTCCCCTTTAGGTCAAATGGTATTATCTTGGCCAAAACAATTTCAGCCTGAAAAGTATGAAAGTTTAAAGTTGCTTGAAGCTCTAAATGGGAGTTTCATTTCAGGAAAAATAATCAACATCAGAGTTTGTGTGATGAATTCTCCCTTTCAGGATGTGTTGTGGTTCCCAGGATGATAAGTCATTTGTGTTTTTGTTAACATTGCAGTGTGTGTTTCTTTCTGTTTGGGAAGCCATGGCCTAATGGTTAGAGAAGCAGATTTGGGACCAAAAGGTTGCCAGTTCGATTTCCTGGACCAATAGGAATGGCCAAAATACCCTTGAGCAAGGCATGTCACTCCCAACTACTCCCCAGGGCCCCAGGGTATGTTGCACGTTGCTCTGGATAAAAGTGTCTGCTAAATGCCTGTAATCTAATGTAATGTAATGTATCCACCCCACCCTATGTTTGGTTAGTTGTCCGACTGTGTTCACCTGTCCTGTGTTTAGTCCTTGGTTAGTTTAGCTATTTATACCCTGTTGTTTCATCGCATCTTATCATGCATTTTATGCAGAGGGGAACCGTCAGGGCCTTCTAAGACCTTCAGAGAAGGCCCAAACATATCAGCATTTCAAATGTTATATTTAATTTCTTTCATTCTTTAATTGTTTCATTATTTCATAAGTTAATTATAATTATTCTCTTCTAATTCTAATTCGGCCTAATTTTCTATTAAATTTGCTTCAGAAATGAAAGGGTTACTGTCCTGAAAACATTAAAATTGAGTTATCAATGAGATTTTTTTTTTGTCTCCAGGCTGAGAAGAGTTTCGAGCTGCTCACTCATTGGTTAGGACTTCATTGCCGGGACAGAAGGCCATGGCAGTGTATGTTTATGTTGGAAGTGACAGATCAATTAACCAATCAAATTTTGATTTATAGTGGGAGGGACCAAAAATGTATCGCCCTCGGCCTTCTCGAAGGCCAACGTGAGCTTAACCGCAAGTCGGCGCCGTCAGCGCAGCAGCGAAGTCACCTCCCAGCCGGTGTAGCATTCATCAGTAGTGTTAGCGAATGCTAATAAAGCGGTCAAGCCATTGCTATCAAGAGCTACAGGCTAACGACTGAGAAACTAAGATTTCTGTCTCCAGACTCTTCTTCCATGCTGCACGCTTGCTACAGTATTTTTCACTCAGACTTAAGTATTCATTTCCTTATGTAATTTACTTAGTTACTTTTAAAATCAACATTAACAGCTACAGACAACGGGGTGACCTGGCAGCCTGCCGCTAATCCCTTACAAAATCCTTTGCCTTGTTGCTTTTTTGGTGTCTGGCTAAGTTTTGGCTGAGCTCAAGTCCCGGCTCTAATAATAACAGTTCTTCACTAATTTTATGCATGCGTTATTTTTTCAGAGTCAATTTTGCAAGAGACTTTGTTGCAAAGCAGCTTTACAGAAAAATCAGGGTTTTAGACATAGGAACTAATTTTATCCCTAGTAAATTTATTTATCCCTCTTGAGCAAGCCTGAGGCGACGGTGGCAAGGAAAACCTCTCTCAGATGGCACCTTGAGAGTAACTAGACTCAAAAGGTAACCCATCCTCATCTGGGTGATAACAGATAGCGTGATTATAAATAACTTGCTTTGATGGTCATCATCATAGCTCGAGGTCGAGTATCCTTTCCAAGCTCAAGGTGCAGGGTGCTTGAAATGGAGATGACTTAAGAGTCCAAGATGCGAATGAAACAGTCGAGGACAATGCAAGCAGGGGATAGTAGGAGGTGGTGCAATGCCAGCTGCTCTCTGTTGTTCTTGGAACTTTTAGTGGAACTTGCTTCGATTACTGTGTCCTGTATAGTCACAAAATACAACGGTGCAACCGGGAAATTCACTATAGTCCCAGCATGAAGTCTATTTTGTTGAAGCCACCAACTGTCCATCAGTGGAGACCTGAGCACAAAACAGTTCCTGACAACCGCAGTCCCAAAGTCACCATGACAATTACAGTCCCAAACCATCGTAGCAAAACTGTAACTCTAAGTGTATCTGGCAGGACCTATCTGCCAGACTTAAGACTCAATTTCTTCATTGACTTCTGCCTGTTTCGGATTTGGATAATAACAGAATATCCCAGTTTTCATTGCTGTCTCGCTGTGTACTGAATCCCCTGTCTATGCATGTACGGTATTCTGACAATGATTTATGGATTGCTCTGAATAAATATCATGCCATAAGCTGACATTTCCCACTCATTTTTGTTGTTGGTAAATTCAAGCCTTGTACAAAACAGTGAGAAAACTCTGACCACTTCTCTTGAGCCAGTTTAGTTTAGTCCTTTCTGTCTGCCTTGATTGCAGTCAGAAGGTATTTGTGCTGTAGGTAGGAACAAGTCCAAAGCACCTAAATCCCTTTCATCCTCGCTAACCTCTCCTGCTCTTTCCTCCTCCCAGCGAACAGACAATCAATACTTTATCAACAGCCAGACGGGCCGAGCTAGCGGCGCCACCATGGAAGCAATTAGCTACCTTAACAAAGATGGACGTATGTCTTAAACCTGAACAAAAGCGAGCGGCAAACAAACTCCACATCAAGGTGTTTTTGTCACTTTGTATTTGGATGCTGAGTGCAAGAGCCAGGCACTAATGGATATTGAATAGACAGGCGCACATTAGGAAAGGCAACAAACAGACAAATAGGTCTTATCGGGCCAAGCTATTTATTAGAAAAGCAACACGGAAATCCCTGAAGGGAGTCATGATATACGTGAGCACTCGGGAGAGATGCTTGTGCAACAATTCAGATAGCACACAAACGTCAGCACGATGTGCACAATTTACATCTCAAACGAACGTAACACTTTTGACTTTTTTTTTTCGCAATCCTCTGCTCTTTATAGTCAAACCTGCCACCATATACATTCGTTTAGTGTTCTTTCATATGCACGGTGTTTGAATAGAACCTCAAACTCAAGTCTGAAAAGATCGTGATTCGATTCTGAATCGACTTGACTGCAGGAAGTGACTCAGCCATGGCATGTGCTTTGATTACAGCCTTTTTTTTCTCTTTCTTTTTTTTAAAAAATGTATTTGTTTGTAGACGCAAACTATGAAGCTACAGAGCTGCAGAAATGCACTGGATATAATACACGACATATTTAAAAATAGTTATTTATACCGGTATACAGTAATTATTGAACCATTTATTTAGCACCATGTCTACGTTCTCCATTTCTTCTGAAATATTTATTCTGCAGTTTTCAGTCACTGCATTTTTCCGACTAATGAATGAAGGATGTTTTTAGCTCTGCTCGCCCCTCAGCTGTTTTTTTTAGCCTTTCGGTAGGTGTGAAAGCACCTTTTGGGCAATTTACTCACTTTCCACTCTCATATTGACATATGGTAAGCAGATTTATCTCTGTTTCCTGGTCTGACATTGTCCCACAATTTTTTTTAAATTATATAATTGTTCTGCAAGCTGCAGAAGTAAGGGCTGATAACACCGATAACTATAACTATCCCTATAACTCCAACTCTGACAATCCCTCTGCCTGAATTTAGTTCCAGTCTGGAGCAGAAACACCACAACTATAATCCCGACTATAATATCACTCGGTCCTGACACTCAGGGAAATAAACACATGCAACTTAGTAAGAGACATGGAAGTTTTTTCCAAATAGTAGCACATTATTCCGGGTCGTACTGTACAGCTTGGGCTTCAAAACAACCATGCACACACTCCAGTGGTTGATATAATATGGATAGGTAACAGACTACAGAAATCTAATAAAAAAGGATACAACCCCGATTCCAAAAAAGTTGGGACAAAGTACAAATTGTAAATAAAAACAGAATGCAATAATTTACAAATCTCAAAAACTGACATTGTATTCACAATAGAACATAGACAACATATTAAATGTCGAAAGTGAGACATTTTGAAATTTCATGCCAAATATTGGCTCATTTGAAATGTCATGACAGCAACACATCTCAAAAAAGTTGGGACAGGGGCAATAAGAGGCTGGAAAAGTTAAAGGTACAGAAAAGGAACAGCTGGAGGACCAAATTGCAACTCATTAGGTCAATTGGCAATAGGTCATTAACATGACTGGGTATAAAAAGAGCATCTTGGAGTGGCAGCGGCTCTCAGAAGTAAAGATGGGAAGAGGATCACCAATCCCCCTAATTCTGCACCGACAAATAGTGGAGCAATATCAGAAAGGAGTTCGACAGTGTAAAATTGCAAAGAGTTTGAACATATCATCATCTACAGTGCATAATATCATCAAAAGGTTCAGAGAATCTGGAAGAATCTCTGTGCATAAGGGTCAAGGCCGGAAAACCATACTGGGTGCCCGTGATCTTCGGGCCCTTAGACGGCACTGCAAAGAAGCAGCCGTATCTAAACATGATCCAGAAGCGCAGAAGTCTTCTCTGGGCCAAGGCTCATTTAAAATGGACTGTGGCAAAGTGGAAAACTGTTCTGTGGTCAGACGAATCAAAATTTGAAGTTCTTTATGGAAATCAGGGACGCCGTGTCATTCGGACTAAAGAGGAGAAGGACGACCCAAGTTGTTATCAGCGCTCAGTTCAGAAGCCTGCATCTCTGATGGTATGGGGTTGCATTAGTGCATGTGGAATGGGCAGCTTACACATCTGGAAAGACCCCATCAATGCTGAAAGGTATATCCAGGTTCTAGAGCAACATATGCTCCCATCCAGATGACGTCTCTTTCAGGGAAGACCTTGCATTTTCCAACATGACGATGCCAAACCACATACTGCATCAATTACAGCATCATGGCTGCGTAGAAGAAGGGTCCGGGTACTGAACTGGCCAGCCTGCAGTCCAGATCTTTCACCCATAGAAAACATTTGGCGCATCATAAAACGGAAGATACGACAAAAAAGACCTAAGACAGTTGAGCAACTAGAATCCTACATTAGACAAGAATGGGTTAACATTCCTATCCCTAAACTTGAGCAACTTGTCTCCTCAGTCCCCAGACGTTTACAGACTGTTGTAAAGAGAAAAGGGGATGTCTCACAGTGGGAAACATGGCCTTGTCCCAACTTTTTTGAGATGTGTTGTCATGAAATTTAAAATCACCTAATTTTTCTCTTTAAATGATACATTTTCTCAGTTTAAACATTAGATATGTCATCTATGTTCTATTTTGAATAAAATATGGAATTTTGAAACTTCCACATCATTGCATTCCGTTTTTATTTACAATTTGTACTTTGTCCCAACTTTTTTGGAATCGGGGTTGTACAAAATACAGAGTGGTTACAGATTTTAATACGGATGCATCATGGATGCTAATAATTTACGGATCGGTCATGGACGTTTCAGGATATTACAGATTGGTTACCGATTTCATACGGATAAAAAATTAAGAAGTCTAAAACGATTAAATGTTTGGACGGACGAAGTTCATAATTAAAGTATCTCACCTACATTTACATGTTTACTTTATTAATTTATCATTGATATTTCACATACAATCACATATCTGTGAATAAAAGATCCAGGCTTCGTATTATATTTTTATTTTCCATGAATCTGTATTCCTTGACTTCACGATGCAACAATGATGTACAAAGACGCCTAGGAAAAACAGCACGTGCTCAGACAACATTACATGTACCTAACAATTACCTGATTGGTCAGATGTTTTATCGGATCAGGTCCAGGCCTGGAAAAATTGCTCCAGAAGCAATCTAACCGATACGGATAAACCCAGGCCTGGGCTATAGGGATCGTTATCGATCTGGTGTGAACACTGACCATATAAACTACAGGGGACTGATTTATTTACAGTTATCGCTATCAGTATTGTTGGACCGGGCCTTAAGCTTGAGGTTTTATTAATGCAGAGAGAGGTAAATTCTAAATGTATAGGTGTATTAGTAGAAATATGGTAATTATACCAAGGCATAAAACATATATAACGTTCAGAAATAAAGATTTTCTTTATTTATGACAACACAGTATTTGTACTAAGGTGAGACCATTTAAGAAATGAACAATTAGGAAATTTATGTTTTAATGCTCTATTAATGTTAATGTTACAATAGATTGTATAGTATAATGTCAAGTCTTATGGTTTCTGGTCTGGTTTGATTGAACGATTTGTCATTCATGTTACAGTATGTTCATAAACCTCAAGTGTTCTCCTCTGTGTAATCTGGGGCTTTATTTAGTCAGGAAACATGTGACTGATGTGTTCCCAAACTTAAGAAATGAGTTTCATATAACGTTGTTAATACAGGCAATAAAATTGCCCATATCGATGTTTGTATCCTTTCCGCAAAGTCTTTTTCCTCTGAGTGTATGTCATTTGTGTTTTCCTGCCATGATCACTCAAAGCTAATTGGGTGACAGTGCTTTCACACAAGAGAGAAAAAAAAACAAGCCAGTATCATGAATAAACAACAGTGACAGCTAGCTTCTTCTCTGGAACTGGAACGTTCAAGCGTTGGGCCATTAATTAAGACGCATGATGATATGTCGCACGCTAGCCGGCTGCTCTTGCTAAATCCAGCCGCCCAAAGAGATATATTGTATATATGTTCTGGTGTCAGCTATGTAATTAATGTCAGCGCTTGCAGGAGATCTGACACTAGCCTCGCTCATGTCTGTCCACCGAGACGTGACTCTTTCTTTCGCTGCTGACATGCACTAGACAGCCTAACTAGGCCTGAGGGAGAAGACAGCATGGGACCACACTCTGTAAAAATCATAACACACGCAGCAAACATAGCCACAGGATTTTTCCCCAGATAGGGGTTTCATTATTTAATGGAGGACAGGGACAAAAGGAACAATGCTATGAGCAAGAAAATTTAATTACAGATACAAATCTCTTGCTTGTTGTCCCACTTTAGGTGAACCTCCCGATTGATGATTATTAGTTACGATAATAACGACCAACGGAAAGTCCTTATGTATGCAAGAAAACACTGTTTTATGTTATGGCTGGGCGGCACGGTGGTGTAGTGGTTAGCGCTGTCGCCTCACAGCAAGAAGGTCCGGGTTCGAGCCCCGTGGCCGGTGAGGGCCTTTCTGTGCGGAGTTTGCATGTTCTCCCCATGTCCGTGTGGGTTTCCTCCGGGTGCTCCGGTTTCCCCCACAGTCCAAAGACATGCAGGTTAGGTTAACTGGTGACTCTAAATTGAGCGTAGGTGTGAATGTGAGTGTGAATGGTTGTCTGTGTCTATGTGTCAGCCCTGTGATGACCTGGCGACTTGTCCAGGGTGTACCCCGCCTTTCCCCCGTAGTCAGCTGGGATAGGCTCCAGCTTGCCTGCGACCCTGTAGAAGGATAAAGCGGCTAGAGATAATGAGATGAGATGTTATGGCTGGGTTCTTGCCTGAACTGATAATCACATCATCAGCTTTTCTTTGGCTAATCAGACACAAGGTACTGTACACCACCACACTTGCCAGATCAATTGGGGGTTAGGTGCCTTGCTCAAGGGCACTTGAGCCAGTCCTGCTGCTTCAGGGAATTGATCCAGCAACCTTTTGGTCCCAAAGCCGTTTCTCTAACCATTTGGCCGAAGCCTCCGCCAACTAGTTTATAGGAAAATATTCAGTGAATATTTTGGAGATGTGATGAACCAAAGTTAGTTATCCACCCATCCGCTATCCGTAACCGCTTATCCTGTACAGAGTCGCAGGCAAACTGGAGCCTATCCCAGCTGACTATGGGTGAGAGGCAGGGTACACCATGGACAAGTCGCCAGGTCATCGCCAGGTCATCACCCGGAGGAAACCCATGCAGACATGGGGAGAACATGCAAACTCCACACAGAAGGGCCCCTGGGCTCGAACCCAGAGCCTTGCTGTGAGGCAACAGTGCTAACCACAACACCACCATGTCACCACAAAGTTAATTATGTTTTCCTATATCATCACGTCCTGAGGCATGGGCGGCACGGTGGTGTAGTGGTTAGCGCTGTCGCCTCACAGCAAGAAGGTCCGGGTTCGAGCCCCGTGGCCAGCGAGGGCCTTTCTGTGTGGAGTTTGCATGTTCTCTCCGTGTCCGCGTGGGTTTCCTCCGGGTGCTCCGGTTTCCCCCACAGTCCAAAGACATGCAGGTTAGGTTAACTGGTGACTCTAAATTGACCGTAGGTGTGAATGTGAGTGTGAATGGTTGTCTGTGTCTATGTGTCAGCCCTGTGATGACCTGGCGACTTGTCCAGGGTGTACCCCGCCTTTCGCCCGTAGTCAGCTGGGATAGGCTCCAGCTTGCCTGCGACCCTGTAGAGGGATAAAGCGGCTACAGATAATGAGATGAGATGAGATGAGATCACGTCCTGAGTCGTTTTATTCCTCTTACACTACGTTGATTTAGAAATGATTATAATGCATCATCATATTCACTCATCTATGATCTATGGGTTCCTCCCCTAAACAATTCAAAGCCCGTGTAGTCTACACATATCTGATATGGAAGATCCTTCTTTCTTGTAAAAAGCATCGAAGCAAAGTCAGTGAACCCGACGAACCTTTTCAAAAAGATTCTTATTCCCTGAGAGTGTGCCACCTGCTCGCCCTCAGCGGCAGAAGTGAGTGGAGCTCAGTCACTCTTGACAGGCTTGAGACATTTTGTGCCTGGATGTCCTTGGTTGGCTGGCTGAGTGACACATAGCAGTGGGAGACGTCTCTTATTTGAGCGTGGGTGGAGAGGGAGGATTGTCCCCAGAGTGCGGCGCAGAAGCCCCCGTCAGCCGCCCACCCCCACGCGCTCACACACAAACCCTCCTGATGAGTAAAAAAACTGAATGTTGCCCTTCGCCTGCTTGGATGAATGGATATGGGCACAGCAGCCCCCTCAGTGTGGGCACCGATGACAGAAGAGGACAAAAGGACTACAGAGTTGCAGGCTCTCGATCCCTACTGCTTCTAGTTACCTCTCTCTCTGTCTCTATTGCTGTCAATCATGAACTCTCGACGGTTCTCTCCATCCTCACTCTCCTTGCTGCTGTGCTCTTTTTCTTTTCATTACATGCTGAAAGCTGTCTTCCTCCAGTCCTTTCCACGTCTCTCTGTCTTGATGTATGGCTATGAGCGAGCTACAGTACAGCGACACAAGACTATCCTTTGCTAAACAGGAGTTCCTCCAGCCCTCTACCTGCTCTCCGTTCCTCCCTCCCTATCCATCCATCCTTATCTCCCTCCATCTTGGCCACATCACAGTCTCTTGCTATCTCTCAGCCGCACATGCTCTACCTCTTTCAGACCGGCGTATCACTTCATCTCGCTTCTTTTCAGCTCCCTATCATCATGCTGATGGACAGAGAAGGAGGGAGGGAGGGAGGGAATGAGGGATCCACATTCTCTCTATATCTCTGCCTCTATCTGTTTCTGTCATTCACTTCCATGGCTGAAACTCTGACAGCTTCTGTCAAGCTCAATAAACTGATGAGAATGCGCACTGTTTTAAAAGGTCACTATGAATTTATAAAGTGGCAATAAGAAAAAAATATTATATCAGCTGCATTAAACAGCCAACAAGTAGATTTAAAGAAATAACAGAATACCTGCTTGGAGAAATGAATTCAGCTGCTTGCTAGATGCATAACACTGTTAATGTTTAATGTTATGGTTAAAAATCTTGGTGTTTTCATTGACAGCGAGCTAAACTTTGACAGTCACATGAAAGCAATCGACAAATCGGCATTTTATCACCTAAAAAACATTTCCAAACTAAGAGGACTTATAGATATTTTTAAGTTCGTTTCTTAGACAAGGATTTTTTAAACTTGTTACCTTGTTAATAGGGGCGGCACAGTGGTGTAGTGGTTAGTGCTGTCGCCTCACAGCAAGAAGGTCCTGGGTTCGAGCCCCGTGGCCGGCGAGGGCCTTTCTGTGCGGAGTTTGCATGTTCTCCCTGTGTCCGCGTGGGTTTCCTCCGGGTGTTCCGGTTTCCCCCACAGTCCAAAGACATGCAGGTTAGGTTAACTGGTGACTCTAAATTGACCGTAGGTGTGAATGTGAGTGTGAATGGTTGTCTGTGTCTATGTGTCAGCCCTGTGATGACCTGGCGACTTGTCCAGGGTGTACCCCGCCTTTCGCCCGTAGTCAGCTGGGATAGGCTCCAGCTTGCCTGCGACCCTGTAGAAGGATAAAGCGACTAGAGATAATGAGATGAGATGAGACCTTGTTAATAGTTTCGGCGAGAATCTTCCGCCTTCTTCAGAGACTGTTTCTGAAGAAGGCGGAAGATTCTCGCCGAAACTGTTAACAAGGTAACAAGTTTAAAAAATCCTTGTCTAAGAAACGAACTTAAAAATATCTATAATAGATAGACATAATGAACTTCCACTACATAAGAGGACTTATGTCAAAAAATGATCTGGAAAAACTTATACGTGCCTTCATCTCTAGTAGGGTTGACTACTGCAATGGCCTTTTCACAGGCCTGCCAAAAAAGACCATCAAACGACTTCAGGTGATTCAAAATGCTGCGGCTAGGGTTCTCACACGAACAAAAAGAACAGAGCACATTACTCCAATTCTAAGGTCCCTTCGCTGGCTTCCAGTAAGCTACAGAATTGACTTTAAAGCATTGCTGCTGGTGTACAAATCTCTAAATGGTACAGGGCCCAATTACCTCTCTGATATGTTGCAGCAGCCTAACCCAATCAGATCTACCAGATCGCAGCAGCAAAATTTACTGGTAAAACCAGTTGTTAAAACAAAGTGTGGTGAAGCAGCTTTTAGCTACTATGCAGTGCAGCTATGGAACCAACTGCCAGAGGACATTAAAAATGCTCCTGCTGTTGGCAGCTTCAAATCTAGACTAAAGACCGAGCTGTTCTCAGATGCTTTCTGCTAACTGATAAATATCATCATCTTTTAAACTTTACTTAACTTTTCTCATCTCATCTCATTATCTCTAGCCACTTTATCCTGTTCTACAGGGTCGCAGGCAAGCTGGAGCCTATCCCAGCTGACTACGGGCGAAAGGCGGGGTACACCCTGGACAAGTCGCCAGGTCATCACAGGGCTGACACATAGACACAGACAACCATTCACACTCACATTCACACCTACGCTCAATTTAGAGTCACCAGTTAACCTAACCTGCATGTCTTTGGACTGTGGGGGAAACCGGAGCACCCGGAGGAAACCCACGCGGACACGGGGAGAACATGCAAACTCTGCACAGAAAGGCCCTCGCCGGCCACGGGGCTCGAACCCGGACCTTCTTGCTGTGAGGCGACAGCGCTAACCACTACACCACCATGCCGCCCTGAACTTTTACTTCATTTTATTATTTTATTTCTACTATTGTTTAATTCTTATTTTTTTCTCTCTTCTTCCCCCTTTATTTTATGTAATTTTATGTTCTATTGTTTACTGTTTTGCTTTTACCTCTGTACCACTGTGTATGAAATGCACTATATAAATAAACTTGCCTTGCCTTGGCTAATGTTTGATTTTCTATTAAATAATCGAGTGCCTTTCCTGCAATACTACAGATTCACTTTTTCATGAGAAATACTTGTTGAAAGGCAGGCGGTTCAAGCCATAATGAGAAGAATGAGCAACTACAGTGGTGCTTGAAAGTTTGTGAACCCTTTAGAATTTTCTATATTTCTGCATAAATATGACCTAAAACATCATCAGATTTTCACACAAGTCCTAAAAGTAGATAAAGAGAACCCAGTTAAACAAATGAGACAAAAATATTATACTTGGTCATTTATTTATTGAGGAAAATGATCCAATATTACATATCTGTGAGTGGCAAAAGTATGTGAACCTTTGCTTTCAGTATCTGGTGTGACCCCCTTGTGCAGCAATCACTGCAACTAAACGTTTGCGGTAACTGTTGATCAGTCCTGCACACCGGCTTGGAGGAATTTTAGCCCGTTCCTCCGTACAGAACAGCTTCAACTCTGGGATGTTGGTGGGTTTCCTCACATGAACTGCTCGCTTCAGGTCCTTCCACAACATTTCCATTGGATTAAGGTCAGGACTTTGACTTGGCCATTCCAAAACATTCACTTTATTCTTCTTTAACCATTCTTTGGTAGAACAACTTGTGTGCTTAGGGTCGTTGTCTTGCTGCATGACCCACCTTCTCTTCAGATTCAGTTCATGGACAGATGTCCTGACATTTTCCTTTAGAATTCACTGGTATAATTCAGAATTCATTGTTCCATCAGTGATGGCAAGCCGTCCTGGCTTAGATGCAGCAAAACAGGCCCAAACCATGATACTACCACCACCATGTTTCACAGATGGGATAAAGTTCTTATGCTGGAATGCAGTGTTTTCTTTTCTCCAAACATAATGCTTCTCATTTAAACCAAAAAGTTCTATTTTGGTCTCATCCGTCCACAAAACATTTTTCCAATAGCCTTCTGGCTTGTCCACGTGATCTTTAGAAAACTGCAGATGAGCAGCAATGTTCTTTTTGGAGAGCAGTGGCTTTCTCCTTGCAACCCTGCCATGCACACCATTGTTGTTCAGTGTTCTCCTGATGGTGGACTCATGAACATAAACATTAGCCAATGTGAGAGAGACCTTCAGTTGCTTAAAAGTTACCCTGGGGTCCTTTGTGACCTCGCCGACTATTACACACCTTGCTCTTGGAGTGATCTTTGTTGGTCGACCACTCCTGGGGAGGGTAACAATGGTCTTGAATTTCCTCCATTTGTACACAATCTGTCTGACTGTGGATTGGTGGAGTCCAAACTCTTTAGAGATGGTTTTGTAACCTTTTCCAGCCTGATGAGCATCAACAATGCTTTTTCTGAGGTCCTCAGAAATCTCCTTTGTTTGTGCCATGATACACTTCCACAAACATGTGTTGTGAAGATCAGACTTTGATAGATCCCTGTTCTTTAAATAAAACAGGGTGCCCACTCACACCTGATTGTCATCCCATTGATTTGAAAACACCTGACTCTAATTTCACCTTCAAATTAACTGCTAATCCTAGAGGTTCACATACTTTTGCCACTCACAGATATGTAATATTGGATCATTTTCCTCAATAAATAAATGACCAAGTATAATATTTTTGTCTTATTTGTTGAACTGGGTTCTCTTTATCTACTTTTAGGACTTGTGTGAAAATCTGATGATGTTTTAGGTCATATTTATGCAGAAATATAGAAAATTCTAAAGGGTTCACAAACTTTCAAGCACCACTGTACATAAAGTTCCGAAAAACAATCAGCAACAGCGCGAAGCAGAACTGAAAAGTTTATGCATTTTTGAATGTATCATTCCACTCTTAAGCCCTATTTGGATGGGATTAATTTTGCATGACATGTTGGGCATTATTACAGTTATCTCTGGAATACCATATAAATCCGTCACGTCAGTTACTTTTCCCTAGGTGGTGTAGTGGTTAGCGCTCTCGCCTCACAGCAAGAAGGTCCTGGGTTCGAGCCCAGCGGCCGGCGAGGGACTTTCTGTGCAGAGTTTGCAGGTTCTCCTCGTGTCTGTGTGGGTTTCCTCCGGGTGCTCCGGTTTCCCCCACAGTCCAAAGACACGCAGTTTAGGCTAATTGGTGTCTCTAAATTGACCGTAGGTGTGAAGGTGTGTGAATGGTTGTTTGTCTCTATTACCCCTTTTCCACCAAATCAGTTCCAGGGCTGGTTCGGGGCCAGTGCTGGTGCTGGTTCACAACTCGTTCAACTTGCAAGCCAGCTGAGAACCAGTTTGCTTTTCCATAGCTCGCGGTGCTAAAGGAAGCCACGTCATTACGTCACTGTATACGTCAGTTACGTCGTTGTATACGTCAGTTACGTCGCTACGTTTGCATAAACCTTGGCGCGAATATCGAAGCAAAAACAACACGGAAGAAGCAGCAGCAACAACAACAATAATAATAATGGATGACTTCGCGTTTGTACAGCTGATGCTTCTCATCGCTTAAAAATGGCGATCTTTCGTGGTCTTGTTATTGTTGTTGGTCTTAACAACTCCGCCCCCCCGCTGACGTAAGCGGTTCTTTCCTCTGGCCCAGCAGAGAGTTGGTGCTAGCCTGGAACCGGTTTTTCTGGCCCCAGAGCCAGTTCTTTGTCAGTGGAAACAGAAAACCCGGTTCCAAACTAAGCACTGGCCCCGAACCAGCCCTGGAACTGCTTTGGTGGAAAAGGGGCATATGTGTCAGCCCTGTGATGATCTGGCGACTTGTCCAGGATGTACCCCGCCTCTCACCCATAGTCAGCTGGGATAGGCTCCAGCTTGCCTGCGACCCTGAACAGGATAAGCAACTACAGATAATGGATGGAGTTACTTTTCCCTGAATGCACGTTTCCAGATTTGGAAAGACACCATGTTTCACCCACTATAGAAGATCTTGTATAGAAGAACTTGGGCGGCACTGTGGTGTAGTGGTTAGCACTGTCATCTCACAGCAAGAAGGTTCTGGGTTTGAGCCCAGTGGCCGATGGGGGCCTTTCTGTGTGGAGTTTGCATGTTCTCCCTGTGTCTGCGTGGGTTTCCTCTGGGTGCTCTGTTTTTTCCCCCATAATTCAAAGACATGCAGTTAGGTTAACATGGGGTGGCCATGGTCTGAGGTTGGGCTGAAGTGCCCTTGAGCAAGGCACTTAACCCCCAACTAGCACAGCTGCCCACTGCTTTGGGTATGTGTGTGTGCTCATTTACTGCTTCAGATGGGATAAATGCAGAGGTTAAATTTCACTGTGTGCTTAACTTTGTGCTTGAGTGTATGTATGAGAAATAAATGCTTCTTGGGTTCTTCTTCTTCTTGTAAGAAGGGGTGGAACGGTGGCGTACCGGGCTCCTTTTCTTTAGGAGCTTAAATAACGTTGTTGTTATATCTATTTGTAATAGTTGTGGTTGAGTAGATTGCAGTGTATTAGGGCTGGCTGGGGTTAATTAGCTTTATGGCCTACTTTACGAGCGATTGTCTGATCAATACAGAAACGTTTAACATCTCTATTACAGAACATTGAATGAAAATCAGTTGAACGTAAAACAGATGACTTTGTCGTGGTAGACCAGAATCACAACTTGGACTTAATGGATGCACTGATGTAGACATTTGTAGTACAATATGATTCAATGTAGTAGCCTCTGATCCATATGTGATACCAGGCCTACTGGTATTGCTGATGATAAGATTGCAAGGAACTCTTTTAAGTTCCGTTGAAACCATCCCGAGTAATATTCCTCCTGATGGGGTTCACCAGACATAAAAGAAAACAGAAGTCATACATCAAGGTGGCGTTCATTTCCATAAAACTCTTATAAAATGTATTACAGAATACCAAACGAGTATGCAAAACGATTTGCTCTCAGGAGACCAAGTTTTGTTTCATGATGCATTATTAACGTGGCCTGCAGGACCACCAGTATGCTTTCCTAATGATTCACAATCAATCAAATCACTGATATAAGCTAAAGCGACAGTCAGACCGCACGCTTTTCTACCTCTCATTTATTCTCCGGCCGTCATACACAAGTTGACCGAACCTGCCATGCAGCAGGGCAGCATTAATCAGTATTAAACTGAACCTGCTGGCTCAGACATGACAGATCTCACTTGCCCTGACCTCACAGACTTGTCATTCGGTGCATCTCCTCCTTTCACTTGAACCAGAGTGAGCATGGAGCGTAGAAACGCCGTGGGCCGTGCCATGACTGGGTTCTTTTCATTAAAAAAAAAAAACAGTTCCTCTGAGGGTAGATAAAATGCTTCCAACTATCTTGATGTGAGAACCGCAGCCGGGAAGGTTTGGACATAAAGTCATTGCGAGTGAGATATCGGAGAAGAGGGCCAGTGCCGGCTGTGACACATTGAGGAGTTGCTTTATTAAAATTCTCGCTGCAGAAGTGGCCCTGACAGTATGAGTCAATCCCACACTCATCTTTTCTTCCTCCTCTCTACCCCCCACCTGCTCCCACAGAGGTTGATCAGCTAATGACGTGGCCCAAATGTCACTTGCTTTCAGGGGATAAAAAGACGGAGCGCCGGTTATCCCGGCTTTGTGTAGGTGTGAGTCGGTGTGTGATTGTGGCTCCAAAAAAGGAAACCAATATAAATATATGTCTCATATATGTAAATATTGATGTGGGAGAGATGTATAGCAGAATTTACACCACAGAAGTTCTTCTTGTAATAGATACAACAGGTTGATGATGGAATGTCTGTTTTACAGTTGCAATATCACAAGTGATAACAGGAAGTAACTTGTTGCATGGATATTAAAGGTATATAGAGGATTTCGACGTGATGTCACAGTTCACGTGACGCCCCGGTGTCCGCCATTTTGAAGGTCAAGCTAGCTAATGTCAACAACATAGTAGCTGGTATGTTACTGTAGCAATGTTTACGTTCAGTCATTTGGATGACTGTTAAAACCTTTCAGTCTCAAGTTTTTCCTTTACTGGATTTACTAGTTTACTGAGCTAGCGCGCTCGGGCAGGCTGGGAGCGAGCGCGCTAGCTCGGGCAGGCTGGGAGCTAGCGCGCTAGCTCAGTAAACTAGTAAATACAGTGAAGGAAAAACTTGAGACTGAAAGGTTTTAACAGTCATCCAAATGACTGAACGTAAACATTGCTACAGTAACATACCAGCTACTATGTTGTTGACATTAGCTAGTGCTAACAGCTAGCTGCTAGTGCACTGCTACAACTACACCGACCCTAATAATACAGTTCTTGGTCATTGCCTGGTAACAGCAAATTTATAACGGGCCATGTCTCAACAGACTAAGAAGTTATTTCAATGACATTTAATAACATTTTGTTTATCCTGAGGACCGAAAGTAAATGAAAATGTGAACAAACCTTAGCTGTAATAAGATGGCGACCACCGGCTCCAGGGACGACCCGCTGATGTAGGCATGTTACCCAGCCTGGTTTTTAACGACATAGGTATACAGATCATGTGGGTCGAAGTCAGGTAAAGACGAGGGCTTCGTGTACTTCCGTACGTCAGTGAGCAATCCTGGTGGAAGCAGGTAAACGTCGTTCTCTAAGCCTGCTAACCTCAATTTTTGCAAATATCTCTCCCTCTGCTCGTTCTGTAAATGCCCTACGTCGCTGGATAGTGAAGGTGTTTTCTGCATCTCGCTCCTTTTTCTTTTATGTTTTTCCCTGGTATTTCCCACACGCCTGACTGCAGGTCAGGAAGATCACCCGCGCTGCAGCGCTGCAAAGCCAGAAAAAGATAGCCTGGTAACGTGTACGGATCACGTACACCAGCATCATTGATTTTCTGGTGATATCGCTTCTTACTCGCGTCATCTAGGCCGGATAAAATACTCGACAATGAAACTTCGTCATGATCAACAGTGTATCGCTACCGGTAGTCGCCATATTTGTGACTGTCAAAATGGCGGCATAAATATTGTCGCTATGGAAACAATGACGTAGGCCGAAATCCTCTATACCAATATATCAAGGTAGACTATTTAACAGTTATTCCACGAAATCGAGTCGTACATGAGCTGATAGCTGACAAGGCACGTACCACTGAGTTGTCTATAATCCATGTACGACGAGATTGACTGGAATAACTGTTTTCTATCCACATTCACTGGATCTTGAGAAGTAGAGCATTTTTATTTTTTGCAAATTTGATGAATAAAAACGTTATACAAATCATCTGACAAAATTATTTCTGCTTAGAATGTAAACAAACCTGTGAAAAATAGATACGTTCTTACTATCAAATACTTTTATTCCATATTTTGTTGCTTTTGTTAAAATTTTTTCTTCTTCTTCTTCTTCTTTAGGGTTTTTTTGGCGATTGGCAAACCAACTTAAAGGTGCATTACCGCCACTGACTGGGCTGGAATGTGGAACAGGATATACTGAGGAGGGGGAACCCTATATTCTTTTAAATATTTCTGTTTCTTTTAAACACTTGATAGCAATTTCTGGGGTTTTGTTTTCAAGTTTTTATTTCGTCCTCGGTTGGTTCAGTAACATGCGCCGCTATTTTGTTTTTCTCTACTCACGGTATATGAGCTGATAGCCTAGTAGTAGAATAGCCAATCAGAGCGCAGGATTGCTCATATCCAGTGAATATAGATAGAATAAAAATGCATCGTAAGTATGACATGTCACTCTTGAACAAATCATTGGCAAATTACTGTGGTGTATTATGAATCAAAGACTTCACAGGATGTACTGCTATTGGAAATTAATCAACTTCAAGGTGACTCTTTTTGATGTCAGGTCACATCCCACCACCCCAGTATGGATTATTTTCCTATAACATCACACTTCCATGTGTTTTATTCCTTACATAGTGAATTTCAAATCTTAATTTGGGTATTTTTAGTATGAGTCTGTCCATATTGCCATTTCTACTCAGTTTCTTTCCACAATCGTTTCATTTCCATTTTGCTTTTTAGATGTATGATGGCTTGACGATAGAAGCTTCTTTCAGAAAGATCTGGTTGCCCTTAATAACGAAAATAAATAAACCTTTTGAGTAACTTTAATGCATCAGACATTTTATATGTTGTGGCAGTGAGGACATGGTCAAGTTCCAGCGATGAATGCAAGGAGTCGTCGCAGAGAATGAGCGGGTAATGAGTGAGTGGTTACACCTGAAGTGTATTTCTAGATTGTCTGTGTTGCAGAAAGTTTTTTTTTTTTTTTTTTAATTTTATTAGAGACAGTGCAGAAGGGCTGACATTGGCGTTGACTAAGGACAGCAGTCCACGAAGATGGAAAAAAAGTTGTCAAATTTTGAGTACAAGACCGGTGTTTTATTTCATTTTCAATACAACCCAATTCCAACAAAGTTGGGACGCTGTGTAAATTGTAAATAAAAACAGAATGCGCCAATTTGCGACTCATGAAAACCCTATATTTCATTGAAAACAGTAGAAAGACACCATATCAAATTTTGAAACTAAGAAATTTTAGTATTTTTTTGAAAAACTATATGCTTATTTTGAATTTGGTGTCAGCGACATGTTTCAAAAAAAAGTTGGGACAGGAGCATGTGTCCTACTGTGTTGTATCACCTCTACTTTTAACAACACTCTGTAAATGTTTGGGAACTACGGAGACCAATTTCTGTAGTTTTGAAAGAGATGTTGTCCCATTTTTGCCTGATATACAGTTTCAGTTGCTCAACAGTTCGGGGTCTCCTTTGTCGTATTTTACGCTTCATAATGCACCAAATGTTTTAAATGGGAGACAGGTCTGGACTGCAGGCAGGCCAGTTTGGCACCGGGACTCTTTTACTACAGAGCCATGCAGTTTTAATATGTGCAGAAAGCGGTTTGGCATTGTCTTGCTGAAAGAAGGAAGGCCTTCTATGAAAAAGATTTTGTCTGGATAGCAGCATGTTTTTCTGAAACCTGTATATATCATTCAGCATTAAAGGAACAGTCCACCGTACTTCCATAATGAAATATGCTCTTATCTGAATTGAGACGAGCTGCTCCGTACCTCTCCGAGCTTTGCGCGACCTCCCAGTCAGTCAGACGCGCTGTCACTCCTGTTAGCAATGTAGCTAGGCTCAGCATGGCCAATGGTATTTTTTGGGGCTGTAGTTAGATGCGACCAAACTCTTCCACGTTTTTCCTGTTTACATAGGTTTATATGACCAGTGATATGAAACAAGTTCAGTTACACAAATTGAAACGTGGCGATTTTCTATGCTATGGAAAGTCTGCACTATAATGACAGGCGTACTAACACCTTCTGCGCGCTTCGGCAGCGCACTGATATGGAGCTCAGATATCAATGCGCTGCCGAAGAACCTAAGATACACCCGTTTCTAATTTCGTGCATAGATATGCATTATGCTGGAGGTCAGTGACCTCTAGCTGACCCCAGAGATGACCTGTAAGAGTAATACCAGTATTAAAAATGGGTTTCTCATGGTCAGAAACAAGGAAATACACATTAATTTCACATTTCTATCACATTTAGATCCTAAGATACACCCGTCTAGAATGTCATGCATAGAAACTTCAAATTTCAAAGGTCAATGACCTCTACCTGACCCCTGAAGTTACCCCTAAGAGGAATATCAGTATTATGTGATTTTTTCATGCCCAGTAACATGGAAAAACACATTTATTTTATATTTACATCACATTTAGGTGTTAAAATACAGCCTTTTCTAATTTCATGCATAGAAATGTGCCATCATGGAGGTCAATGACCTCTAGCTGACCCCAGAGGTCAAACTGAGAATGCCTCCACGTCTCAAATTAAAGCTTATGCCTTCAAGAACAAACTCTGAAAGTTTCATGCTTTTTTCATTTTGTGCACAATTCTTCTGATAATAAGAGCTTAACAGCCCCACTAATACAACGATTTCCACTACAGACACGTGTCTGCTTTTAATGCAGTGTCTCCTGAGGGCCTGAAGATCACAGGCATCCAATGTCAGTTTTCAGCCTTGTCTCTTGCATACAGAGATTTCTCCAGATTCTCTGAATCTTTTAATGTTATGGACCATAGATGATGTGAGCCACAAATTCTTTGCAATTTTACATTGAGAATGTTTCATTATTCTTAAATTGTTGCACTGTTTGCCCACACAGTCTTTCACAGAGCAGTGAACCCATCCCCATCTTTACTTCTGAGAGACTCCGCCTCTCTGGGATGCTCTTTTAATACCCAATCAGGTTACTGACCTGTTGCCAATTAACCTAATTAGTTTTTTTAAGCATTACACAACTTTTTCAGTCTTTTGTTGCACCTGTCCCAACTTTTCTAAAACATATTGCTGAAATCAAATTCAAAATGAGCATATATGTTTTTTAAAAACAATAAAATGTCTCAGTTCAACATCTGATATGTTGTCTTTGTACTATTTTCAATTAAATATAGGGTTCCCATGATTTGCAAATTATCACATTCTGTTTTTATTTATGTTTTACACAGCGTCTCAACTTTTTTTGGAATTGGGGTTGTATATTTTGGTTGAGAAAAGCAACGGTGTTGTTCTTTAGGCAGCTATCATGCTCAGGTACGAGAGCAGGTGAGTGAACTGGTCTCTATGCACTTCCAAGTGGGTCGACTCTGAATCGACTCAACTTCAGAAAGTGAATCAAACATGCAGTGTATTTTGGATTGTAGCATTTTTTAGATGCAAGCAACTAAAATGCTAACCCCGGCGATGTCTTTTGGAGAAGTAAAGTAAGAACAGGAAGTACCGTAACAAACTGAACCAATCACGTTAGTTGTCATGCAACACTGAGAGCGTTTCACACCTCCAAGCACCATTTGAGGAAAACGAATTGTTCCTCAGCTCGAAAACCGTAAAATCTTTCACACATTTCACGAAGCATACCAAAATTTCAGCTCAAATGGCCTCGAGTGGTGGAAAAAAAATGCAAGTGTGAAAATTACTCTATATCATATTCAGCCTCGGAAAGAAGATGGCAAAAAAAAAAAAAAACAACAACTACCCATTAAAATATTTCACGGTCAGTCATGGTGCAGAGCAGTTCTTGTTAGCACTGGAAGGTCATTTGAAAATAACAACCGCAAGCATCATCCCTGCTGCAGTTCAGCACACACTTAATTCTCAACCGTTCATTAATAATCCCACAGCACTCCTCTCCAGATACAACCAATCAAGTATCTGGCTTTCTTTCTTTCTTTCTTTCTTTCTTTCTTTCTTTCTTTCTTTCTTTCTTTCTTTTTTGTTTTTTTTTTCCTTTTACATTTCTTGTTTTAATGAAATGGCTCATCTCAAATTAGGCCGCCACTCGATTGATGGCGGTGGAAAGCCTGAATTTGTATTCCGCCACACAGATCGGGTCCTCGCCAGAATCAATTTCAACCAGAGAATAAGCTGTGAAATTAAATAGCCTTTAGCCGGATGCTGCGCTCTCTGGAATGATTCGAACGGACAGTTCGGGATTGTTATGGTTATGGAAAATGAGGACGAGGGTGTCATTTGGCATACTTTATATTCGCCTGTTTACATTTTTTTCTGCATCAGAGAGCTAGTGTGAGAAGATTGCTTAAGGGGAACGTCAACGTGCCGAGCAAAAATGCTGATTTCAGGTCATTGTGTAGCATCTGTGCACGGGTCCACTGAGGACACACCGCCATTTTACACTTTTGTTACACTATGATGGACATAATGCTCCGTCCACACAGTCTGTAACTTCACATGGAAATAAACACATGATGAAATGTACCTGTGATTTTTTTCTGCCCTACAATCACATATGCTTTATATGATTATTTGATTTTTCACTTTTTTTTTCAAATTAATTTTCAAATGTGATTCTTTTCCCAACCGGATTAATTTATTTTTGCATGGGATATTTTTTTTCAAATTATTACTTTATTTTTTTAATCATATGACTCATTTATTTTTCACATCTGATTTTTTTTTGTTTTGATTTTGACATGTAATTAATTTATTTCATTTATTTTTACATGATTTTTTTTAAATCAAATGATTTGTTTATTTTTCCTACATGGTTCATTTTTTGGGGGAGATTCTTTTCCCTAAATGATTCATGTCTGGGGCAGCACGGTGGTGTAGTGGTTAGCGCTGTCGCCTCACAGCAACTAGGTCCTGGGTTCGAGCCCCGGGGCCGGCGAGGGCCTTTCTGTGTGGAGTTTGCATGTTCTCCCCGTGTCCGCGTGGGTTTCCTCCGGGTGCTCCGGTTTCCCCCACAGTCCAAAGACATGCAGGTTAGGTTAACTGGTGACTCTAAATTGAGCGTAGGTGTGAATGTGAGTGTGAATGGTTGTCTGTGTCTATGTGTCAGCCCTGTGATGACCTGGCAACTTGTCCAGGGTGTACCCCGCCTTTCGCCCGTAGTCAGCTGGGATAGGCTCCAGCTTGCCTGCGACCCTGTAGAAGGATAAAGCGGCTAGAGATAATGAGATGAGATTCATGTCTTTAATTTTTTACATGTGATTTTCGGTTCATCTGTTCTATTTTTACACATGCACTCATGATTCTTTTCCCTACAAGAGTCATTTATGTTCATGTGATTATTTTTCTCAAATGATTCCTTTTTCATATGATTTTCCACCCCACTATAATTCTTTTTTTCCATAGCATGTTGAAATGCACCTTCGTATAATTTCCTACATGTGATCCCACAAACACTGACTGAGCACTTTATTAGGAACACTACACTAAGGGCCCGTTTACATGAGGACGCTGTCGGGTAAAAACGACTAAATATTTTATTGGAAGTGCCTTTCGTCTACACGGGGACGGCGTTTCCGAGGCTGAAAAATGGAAAAAATTGAAAACACTTTCCAGAGTGGATAAGTTAAAAACAGCCCCCGTTGCATATCCGTCTAAACTACCCAATACGCAAAACTCTGCTCGGATCTGCTCACGTCGGGTACGCGTTTACGTCATACATATGTCATATACTGTACATGCCAGCCCGGGAAGTAAGAAAGTAAGTAAAAAAGTAAGAGCATGTCTGATTACATCGATCCAACAGACCTTCAAGCTGCTCTGGCAGCTTTAATAAACGTCCAGGAGTCCTTCGAACATCTATACCGAATCTGCACATATACCGTTAATGAACAGAGGCGGGTATAGTATGCTCTTACTTTTTTACTTACTTTCTTACTTACCATAGCCAGAGTAGTCAAAGTTTTCGCGGCGCAGATGTGCAGATCAGACAAGACGGAAGACGTTGCGCATGCGTGCAGACATAGTGGAGGTCTTTCACAGCACCACCTAGCCGCCTGGCATGCACATCCAATTGAATTCCACACATTTATGCGTCACCGTATAGATGCAGATTTCCTCCTTGAAAACCGTCGTGTAAACACGGAAAAAAGTGAGAACGAAAACGGACTTTTGCGTTTTTGTTTCAGACCGTCCCTGTGTAAAGTGGGCCTAATACTGGGCAAGAGCTCCCTTTGCTCTCAAAACAGCCTCAGTTCTTCATGGCGTGGCTTCTACAAGATGTTGGAAACATTCCTGTGAGATTCTGGTCCATGTTGATGTGATGTGATGGCATCACGCAAGTTCTGCAGATTTTCCAGCTGCACTTTCATGCTGCCAATCTCCCGCTCAACCACATCCCTAAGGCAGGGCTGCCAACTTTTCGAAATTCCTTGGAGTGAGATTTTTTTTGGGGTGGGGGGTCGACGGCAAAATTTTTCCGCACACCATGCAGTAAGTGGGAATTTTGTATTCAGTTTGATATTCACTTGTCCCTCTGCATTCTGGTGTTTTGTTTGTGGGTCGTCCAGCTGGAGATGGACAATGGGGGGGGGGGGGGGGGGGGGGGGGGTGAGATTTTGGATTTAGTAGATGTTCCTGCATTCTGGTGGATTTTTGGAGTGGCCTGCTGTGCCATACCTACATTCTTACACTCCCTGACTTGCCAGGCCTTCAGCTTGTGGCCAACAAAAGCACCAAGTTTTGGCTTAAAAGCCCCCACACTAGAAAACTACAGATGACTGCCAATGTTCCTGTAGCCCTATAGACCTATGTTTCAGATTTAAAGGCAAGTTCATGTTTGAAAATATTTCATCAGCTAAGCCTAAACACCTTCTGAATTGAAACTAAATGTTAAGTTTTTAATAACTGTTGCAAAAAATAAGATTGTCCCTCACTGACTATTCATTATGCATTTAAGGGCTTTCCCCACCACTGGGTTCAGCAGAAGATTGGCATGGGGAAAAATATCAACAGCAAAAGAACAAATAAAATGCTTAAACAGTAAGCAAAATGTGCATGTGCTACAAGAAACATTAAAATGATTAAGTTTGAACAGTATTGAAACACAAAAAGCTGAACCTTGGCCATAGGTGGGAATGTGCACTCAAAGTTGGGCTTAAAAATTTTGGTCATACTTAAATAAGCTATATTAATATATTTCTTATTAATTTATTTCTTATCTATGTTTCTTATTAGTAATAGAGCATTCGTCAGGGCCTGTTATCCGACAAATATTCTCTACCTGTCTTGCCCTCTTTGAAACCCTGTCTCCTCAGTATATTGTTCTCTGTCTTTTTTTTAATTATTCACAAGTTCAAGTTCTTTGATATTACAGGTGACCATGCTTTATTTACTTTAACTGAGCAATTACATACATCATGAATAATTAAAAATAAATACCCTGTAAATAAACAATAGGTATGGTGGCTAATGGCTCTTCTTGCATTTGTGATATTATCTCTTACTTGCTTTATTTTACAACATTTCCAGTATGGCTTCAAATAAAGTCATAAAGTATGATAACATACAGTAAACAAACTAAAAATGCGCCTTAATAAACGTGTGCTAAGGAGGTGCTCTCCTGTGCTGCTTGTTGGGGAAGATAGAGGCTGTGGCATGGCAGGAGGCCTATAATGATTTAGCATGCCTAGTACACAGCTCTCGATATGGCATTAAATATTCTCACAACACTTATAGGCTAAAACGATTAAGAAACTTTATATAAGTTCATAATTACGCCAGTAACACCACACATTGGCGTGCATATGTATAAACCTGTCTGAGACACCCGTCTTCAACTCGGATACCTTCTTCTCTCTCCTCTTCCTCTAAATTGACGGTAGGCAATTATCCAACTTCCGGCGAGTGCAGCATCATTAGATGCGCCACCTACCATAGGGGAGTGTGTACGTACAGAAGGGAACACCTATCTGCCTGTTTAGCCGTGCGTAAGGCATAATTGATCAATCGCAAGTGGTTGGCGCGACACAATGGGTAGCCTAGATCAGATAAACTAGATTTTTTTCTAGCGTGAGAAATCGGAGGTATGGCGTGTGAGCGTGTGAAGACAATCAAATGCGTGTCTCACGCTCATTGCGTGAGAGTTGGCAGCCCAGCCTAAGGTGTTCTACTGGATTCAGATCCGGTGATTCTGAAGGTCACTGAAGAACACTGAACTCATCGTCATGTTCCTGAAACGAGTCTGAGATGTGTTGTACTTTGTGTTCTGGTGCATTATGATGTGGGAAGTAGCCATTAGGAAATGAAAAATTGTAGCCATGAAGGGATGTACATGGTCACCAACAGTACTCAAATATGCTGTGGCACTCAAGAGATGATTGATTGGTATTAACAGGCTCAAAGTGTGCCAAGAAAACATTCCCCACAAAATTACACCACCTCCACCAGCCTGGACTGTTGGGTCCATGGATTCATCCGGTTGGCACCAGATTCTGACCCTACTATCTGTGTTCTTCAGCAGAAATCAAGATTCTTTAGGGCCCACAACACCAATAAATATAACTATACCTATAACTCCAGCTCTGAAGATCCCTCTGCCTGAAATTAGATCCAGTCTGGAGCAGAAACACCACAACTATAATCCCGACTATAATATCACTTGGTCCTGACACTCAGGGAAATAAACGCATGCAACTTAGGAATCGTCATGGAAGTTTTTTCCAAGTAGTAGCACATTATTCCGAGTCGTACTGTACAGCTTGGACTTCAGAACAACCCAAACACACACTCCAGTGGTTGACAAAATACAGATAGGTCACGGATTACAGAAATATAATAAAAAAATGATACAAAATACGGACTAGTTACGGATTTTAATACGGATGCATCATGGACGCTAATAATTTACGGCTCAGTCACGGACGTTTCAGTATATTACAGATTGGTTACCGATTTCATACGGATGATGCATCACGGATCAAAAATTAAGAAGTCTAAAACAATTAAATGTTTGGACTGCTGAAGTTCATAATTAAAATATCTTACCTGCATTTATATGTTTACTTTATTAATTTGCTATTGATATTTCACGGAAAATCACATATCCATGAATAAAAGATCCATGCTTTGTATTATCTCATCTCATTATCTCTAGCCGCTTTATCCTGTTCTACAGGGTCGCGGGCAAGCTGGAGCCTATCCCAGCTGACTACGGGCGAAAGGCGGGGTACACCCTGGACAAGTCGCCAGGTCATCACAGGGCTGACACATAGACACAGACAACCATTCACACTCACATTCACACCTACGCTCAATTTAGAGTCACCAGTTAACCTAACCTGCATGTCTTTGGACTGTGGGGGAAACCGGAGCACCCGGAGGAAACCCACGCGGACACGGGGAGAACATGCAAACTCCGCACAGAAAGGCCCTCGCCGGCCACGGGACTCGAACCCGGACCTTCTTGCTGTGAGGCGACAGCGCTAACCACTACACCACCGTGCCACCCTGCTTTGTATTATATCTTTTTATTTTCCATGAATCCGTATTCCGTGACTTCATGACGCAACAAGGATGTACAAAGATGTTTAGGGGGAAATAGTACGTGCTCAGAGAACATCACATAGAAACAATGGTCAGATGTTTTATCAGATCAGGTCCAGGCCTGGAAAAATCACTCCAGAAGCAATCTCACCGATACGGATAAACCCAGGCCTGGGCTGTAGGCATTGTTATCGGTCTGGTGTGACCACCAGCTACATAAACTGCAGGGGACTGATTTATTTATAGTTATCGTTATTGTTGGACCAGGCCTTTAGACCAGGCTACGTTTTTCTAGTCTTGTCCAGTTTTGGTGATCCTGCACCCACTGCAGCCTCGAGCAGAGCCACCTCAAGCTTTGACATGTTATGCATTCTGAGATGCTTTTCAGCTCATGACAATCATACCGAGTGGCGATCTGAGTTACTGTAGCCTTTCTGTCAGCTTGAACCAGTCTGGCTATCCTTTATTGATTTCTCTCATCAGTCTGCAGAAATACAGTAATGCTCACCGGAGTCTCAAGACTGCTGTGTGTCAAAATCCCAGGCGATCAGCAGTTAGAGAAATACTCCAACTCCAACAAAGCCTGTCTGGCACCAACAATCATGCCGCTCAAAATCAAAATCACTCATCTCATCTCATTATCTCTAGCCGCTTTATCCTGTTCTACAGGGTCGCAGGCGAGCTGGAGCCTATCCCAGCTGACTACGGGCGAAAGGCGGGGTACACCCTGGACAAGTCGCCAGGTCATCACAGGGCTGACACATAGACACAGACAACATTCACACTCACATTCACACCTACGGTCAATTTAGAGTCACCAGTTAACCTAACCTGCATGTCTTTGGACTGTGGGGGAAACTGGAGCACCCGGAGGAAACCCACGCGGACACGGGGAGAACATGCAAACTCCACACAGAAAGGCCCTCGCCGGCCACGGGGCTCGAACCCAGGACCTTCTTGCTGTGAGGCGACAGCGCTAACCACTACACCACCGTGCCGCCCTCAAAATCACTCACATCACTTTATTTTTTTTTCCATTCTGACGGTTGATATGAACGTTACCTGAAACATTGCACTGCTGCCTGCCACACGCTTGGCTGTGTTCAGGTGTTCCTAATAAAGTGTTCAGTGAGAATGTACTCACATAATCACATGGCGGGGGGGAAGAAGACCTTTTGAACGAGACACTTTTGCCTACATCTGTACCATTTAGAGAAATTGTACTCGAAAGAATATTCAGGAATGTTGTAATAATAATCCCTGTCGAGTGTATGAGTGGTGGATTTTTTTTGTCCTTCTTTTTGTGTTTTTCTTTATTCCAGGGCAGGTGTGAGAGTCCTTCTGGAGAGACGGGACACGACACTGCCATGCCATCTAGTGGAGATCCCTTTGCGGCTGGCTTTCAGTTCCAACACAAAGGAGCGTTTTGTTGCAGAAGTGAGGCGATGATGCCGTTTTCTTTGCCGCACAAAGAAGGCACCGTTGAAGAAAAAAAAAAGAGCGTTCAATTCCCCATCGGGGAGCGAGGGCCTTTCTGACAAGGAGGGAGAAGATGGGGAGGGGGGATTGCGGAAATTGAATTCCGTGCTCGAACTTTGAAAGGTGAGACATGGTCAGATGAAAAGAAGAGGAGCAAGAATTCCATCAAGCTTGAGAAGAAAAAGAAAGTGTTTAGCAGCTTGGTGTCAGTCAGAAAAAAAAATGAAAATATGATGAATATTTTTTTTGTTAGGTGGACGTTAGAGGTGAACAAATCTGTATTATTAAAAAAAATCTACCTGAGGCAAAGGCACTGCTCTTGAAGACATTTTTTCCCCCTCCCCTCATACTCAGGTTATAGTGTGAAATCGATGGCGTCGTACTCAGGGAGCTGAAAATTGAAAATAGGTGTCTGGTCTGAAAATCCCCGATCTCATTATGACAGCCAGATAATGGAACAGATGAAATACCTGAAATACGACTGCATTTTTTTTCTTTTTAGTCTCTTATCCTAATGCAAAAAAGTTTTCACAAACATCTGTGCTGCTGTTTATACAGCTGTAACTTTATCAAGTCGAGTGCTCAGGCAAAAAAAAAAAAAAAAAAGACTGAAAAAAATGCCCTCATTCTTTGCTTATTTCCTTATTCCGTTCTACTTTCAGCAGCATCATTTGCCTAAACCCTCCATCCTTTCACTTTATGTTCCATCTCCATCTGACCTCGTGCCTCTTTTCTGTCATTCATCCTTCCCTTCCTGTCCCGCTTTCTCTTTATCATGCTCAGAGGTCAGCCATTTTGCTAGCAGCCTCGCAGCCGGAGCCGTTGATTGGGTTTGCGGCGCACGCCGGATGAGGTGAGAGATGAGAAGAGAAAGAGACAGAGATAGTGAGGAAGTGAGGAAGAGCTTAAAGGCCAGTGATGCATGAAAGACGCATGGAGGTGTGTTTAAGAGCGAGGTGTTTCACTCTATTCCCCTTCATCAAAAAGGCCCTCCCTGGATGCTTCCCATACACAGAAGCAACAGAGTCGCATGCATAATGCCTCGCTGATTCATTATCCCAAGGTGCCTCCAGGCATACAACCTATAGTCTGTAAAACCACGCAGAATAACAGATTAACACTCCGTATCCTCAAAGCATACAAACACAAAACTGCTGGCGCTCAAGGTAACATCTCATCTCATCTCATTATCTCTAGCCGCTTTATCCTGTTCTACAGGGTCGCAGGCAAGCTGGAGCCTATCCCAGCTGACTACGGGCGAAAGGCGGGGTACACCCTGGACAAGTCGCCAGGTCATCACAGGGCTGACACATAGACACAGACAACCATTCACACTCACATTCACACCTACGCTCAATTTAGAGTCACCAGTTAACCTAACCTGCATGTCTTTGGACTGTGGGGGAAACCGGAGCACCCGGAGGAAACCCACGCGGACACGGGGAGAACATGCAAACTCCGCACAGAAAGGCCCTCGCCAGCCATGGGGCTCGAACCCGGACCTTCTTGCTGTGAGGCGACAGCGCTAACCACTACACCACCGTGCCGCCCTCAAGGTAACATAATTACAATTTAACAAAATATGAACACAGGGATGTGAACCCATCTCCTCTATACTAGCTATAAAGAAATACTCTTGGACCTCTGGGCAGGCTTCTAGTACTCGAGTCCAACTCATGCCCTCATTTTAAGGACCCGTGACTTGACTTGGACTTGAGCACTGATGACTCGGACTCGTAAATTGCAAACGATGACTCGTATTTTTCTTTATTTTTTGTAACATGCCATAATAATTTGGCATAAGATGTTTATATTTGTATCTACATTAATTTTTATACTAATTTCATGCAAGAGAATGCATATTCATCTGTTCATACGCCATGTTCAGAAATAAACTAACGTTAATGGCGCTAAAATGCCTGGAGAGAACGCCGCTAGGATTGTCCGCTTTGCTAATACAGACTTCTCGTGCAGTGGGAAAAAATGCACTGCTATGTGTTCCATATGTAGAAGAACTATCGAAGAGACGACGGGGACGACCTCGAACTTCAATCGTCATTTGGAAAGACTCCACCCAGAGAAGGAAGTGACATGCTATGTTCATTGCTCTGTTGGTAGTGGGCGGGGCTTGCTGAGCGATGAACTAGCTAGTGTTAACCCTCTCTCATGTTATTTGCCCTGTTGATAGTGGGCGGGGCTTGCTGAGCGATGAACAAGCTTTTTATCCATAGCCGATTAACTAAAATGGGGCAGTCGAGCAGTAACGTTAGTCCAGCACAGTAGCAGAGACGCTTTCACATAAAGGCTGCAACAGTCATTGTCAAATGGTGCGGATGGAGTCTTGTTCTCGGACTCGACTCAAAATTTTCTTTAATGATTTGGACTTGACTCAGACTTGAACACTGGGGACTCGAGCCTGGACTCAGACTCGATGTTTAGTGACTGCCTTTGGGTGTGATTAACACGACGTCAATTTAACGCAAAAGTAAAACTCTCGCTGTTTCACTGGCACAACAAACAAACGATTCTGATTGGTCAGAAAGTGCTGTGGAAATCACACCTGCTTGTTGTAATACGATGAGTACGTTGTCGTTTCTATAGTTACAGTTCCTTCATGGAGATGTCTATGGTGGAGGCTCTGTAGACTCTAACGCAGATTTAATAATGTGAAGTTTCCTCGAAAGAGATGTTTATTTAACATTTATGGAAGGAGTTTCCAGCTCGAGTGTCAGCATTTTGTTGCAGTTTTACAACTTCAGGACAGAGGAGTTTTGTGGTTTCTCACTAACATGACAAACTGCATCTGGTGAGACCGGTGAGGAAATGACTGTATCCTGTTAGGTAAGAACGCTGGAGGCAGATGCAAGTGCAGAATTCCTTTTAATAAATAAACCATGAGGAGAACAAGACATGTGAGAATGAGGAGCATGAACCAAACCAAAATGATCAACAACCATGAACGAGACAAAACACTACGTGGAATGATAGCAACAGAACCTTGACAATGGAACAAACTAAAACAGGAGCTTAAATAATGTGAGTAATTCGCTAAACAATGTGTAGGTGCTCATGATCAGGGCCATGTGACATGTGACGTCCAGAATTTCAGGGCTGCGTTCGATGTTGATGTGACAGATTCCTGCCCTAAGGCTTGGTCCATGATGTTCCCACTTTGGCCATGACGAGGTCCCCAACTTAAAGCGATGCCAGTGGTGGAACTGGTCTTCTCCACATAGCTGAGGGGTGGCACAACCTCCAAGGCAAAGCCCAACAAGAGCAAAGTCCTTCACAAAGCCAGAAGGGGGAGCAAAGGTCTATGATGTCAATGGTGAGACCAGAGTAGGGAGGGAAGCTCTTCGAGAACCATGAGGAGGGAGCGGTGATGACCACAAGGCCAGAAGGGGGAGTGACACTCTCCAGGATGCGCAAGTCTGGGAGTGACATCAACATCATCAGTGTAGCAAGAGGGGGAGTGACATACACAAGGGGGGAAAACAACATCCGAGGCAGAACAGGGAGATGAAATGACATCCAAAGCTAAGCAGGGAGGCAGAGAGACACCCAGGGTGAAGCTAAAATGTCTGAAATGGAGGTGGATAGACTTCTGAAATGGAATAGGGAGGGGGAGTGGCGTCTGAAGTGTACTTGGGTGGCATTGTGAGGTCGATGGCAGAGCAGAAAATCAAGAGTGATGCCCATGGCAAAGCTGTGCACCATAATGGTGCCCTCTGTGGGGCACGATGGGTGGGAGATGGCTCCACCACCGTCAGAAGCCCCCTCAACCAAAACCTCCCTCTTCACCCTCTTGGCTTTAACCTCCACAGGCCTGTCCGAATCCTCTCAAAGAGATCCAAAACAGAAAGCTAGATGAGGAATTGCCTTGTCCTCGACTCAGCCCAGTCCCGCTGCTGCTGCTTGTCTTCCTCGGCTATGATTCTTTGGAATTCCGCTGCATCCCTGAGTTACGGTATTGATAGGTATTGATGCTTGAGGAGGATGCAAGTGCAGAAATCACTTAGAGATGTGCTGTTATTGGAAACTAATCAACTTCAAGGCAGATGCCGTAACTGCACTTCATCAAACCACCTCGTCGTTGATTATTTTCCTATAACAGCATGACACCTAGTGTTTAATTGCTTCTGTGGGTGTATTTTGCATATATTTGTGTAATTTATCTTGAGCAGGTAAATAAAATAAATATCGGTAAAAGTAAATACGTATAAGGGAGAAAACAGCATAAGGGAAGAAGCACAAAATGGAGGAAATAAAAATGTCATCAGAATTGCTTTTATTTATTTCATCTCATCTCATTATCTCTAGCTGCTTTATCCTTCTACAGGGTCGCAGGCGAGCTGGAGCCTATCCCAGCTGACTACAGGCGAAAGGCGGGGTACACCCTGGACAAGTCGCCAGGTCATCACAGGGCTGACACATAGACACAGACAACCATTCACACTCACATTCACACCTACGCTCAATTTAGAGTCACCAGTTAACCTAACCTGCATGTCTTTGGACTGTGGGGGAAACCGGAGCACCCGGAGGAAACCCACGCGGACACGGGAAGAACATGCAAACTCCGCACAGAAAGGCCCTCGCCGGCCACGGGGCTCGAACCCAGAACCTTATATATATATATATATATATATATATATATATATATATATATATATATATATAGTGGTCGATATATATATATATATATATATATATATATATATATATATAGTGGTCGAGTTGTAAAATCAAACCAGGGGGGAAATTTTTAGTCGCGTGTCGACCCATCGGTCGGTCCGTTGGTGGGAAACTGGTTTGCTTTTAGGAGGGTTTGCACACAACGTAGGTCTGTGGACCTTGTTCATTTACCAGACATACAGTATTTTGTGCTGATAAAGTGTGTAGTACACACTGTGTACCCTTTTTATTGTTGTAAAAAACATAATACACTGGTATTTTACTGTAAAACATGCACAGTGTGGATGTCATGTGTCATATTTAGTCAGTCTCCTGGCTGACATACCGACCACATTCTCCATATTAGGGTGAAATGCAGATGACAAATTTGAAGTGCAACTTCCTAGTCATGGCAGGCTCCTTTTAAATCGTTTGGCAAATAATTTATTAAAACCTCAGCAGGCAATGTAAATGAACAACTGAATCTTTTCATATCAAGTCAATAGAATTTTTATTCAAAGCTGAACATTGGGAACATCGAGTTAAATACGGAGGTAGGTAGGGAACCAATAAGCTAAAACAAGCAACAGTAAATTGTAAATCAGACTAAACTTCCGAAAAGATGTTTGAGGCATTATGCATTTTTTTTGTTTTTTTTCCTTTTTATTATTATTGTGTTTATTCTTATGACGTTGTAACATTGATTCCCGCTGTTATCTAGGTCACGTGACACCTTAACGTTGACGGTTACCAAGGAGCTGCCTTGGATACTTTGATACCTTGTTTCGATACATACAGTTGTGCTCATAAGTTTACATACCCTGGCAGAATCTATGATTCTTTGACCATTTTTCAGAGAATATGAATGATAACACAAAAACATCTTTTCCACTCATGCTTAGTGGTTGGGTGAAACCATTTATTGTCAAACGACTGTGTTTTCTCTTTTTAAGTCATAATGACAACAGAAACTACCCAAATGACCCTGATCAAAAGTTCACATACCCTGGTGATTTTGGCCTGATAACATGCACAGAAGTTGACACAAATGGGTTTGAATGGCTACTAAAGGTAACGTCCTCACCTGTGATCTGTTTGCTTGTAATCAGTGTGTGCGCATAAAAGCTGAGTGAGTTTCTGGGATCCAGACAGACTCTTGCATCTTTCATCCAGCCACTGACGTTTCTGGATTCTGAGTCATGGGGAAAGCAAAAGAATTGTCAACAGATCTACAGGAAAAGGTAGTTGAACTGTATAAAACAGGAAAGGGATCCAAAAAGATATTCACGGAATTGATAATGCCAGTCAGCAGTGTTCAAACTGTGATTAACAAATGGAGAAATCAGGGGCTCTGTTAAAACCAAACCACGGTCAGGTAGACCAACAAAAATTTACGCCAAACAGCACAGAGACAAGCCTCAAAACTTCTGGAACAAGGTAATTTGGAGTGATGAGACCAAAATTGAACTTTTTGGCCACAACCATAAATGTTACATTTGGAGAGGTGTCAACAAGGCCTATGATGAAAGGAACACCATTCCTACTGTAAAGCACGGAGGTGGATCGCTGATGTTTTGGGGATGTGTGAGCTACAAAGGCACAGGAAACTTGGCCAAAGTTGAAGGAAAGATGAATGCAGCACGTTATCAGCAAATACTGGAGGCAAATTTGCATTCACCAGCCTGGAAGCTGCGCATGGGATGTACTTGGACGTTCCAACATGACAACGATCCAAAACACAAGGCCAAGTCGACCTGTCATTGGCTACAGCAGAACAAAGTGAAGGTTCTGGAGTGGCCATCTCAGTCTCCTGACCTCAATATCATTGAGCCACTCTGGGGAGATCTCAAGCGCGCAGTTCATGCAAGACAGCCCAGGAATTTACAGGAACTGGAGGCTTTTTGCCAAGAAGAATGGGCAGTTTTACCATCTGAGACAATAAAGAGCCTCATCCACAACGACCACAAAAGACTTCAGGCTGTCATTGATGTTAGAGGGGGCAATACATGGTATTAAGAACTGGGGTATGTAAACTTTTGATCAGGGTCATTTGGATGTTTTTTGTTGTCATTATGATTTAAAAATAGAAAACAGTTGTTTATCAATAAATGGCTTCACCCAACCATGAACCATGAGTGGGGAAAAAAGTTTTTGTGTTATCATTCATATTCTCTGAAAAAAGGCCAAGAAAGCAAAAATTCTGCCAGGGTATGTAAACTTATGAGCACAACTGTAGCAGCACTTTGATACATACTGGATACAAGCTAGCAAAATGAGTTAAAAGCAGGCATCTTTGGAAAGTTTCTTTGGAAAGGGGAAAAGGCCCATTGAGGAGACAGAAGAAGAGCCTATGACGAAGAAAAAGAAAGCTGCATTTTAGCAGACACTTTGTCGAGTCCTACACCAATCCTGCTCTGCCTTACATGTTGTGACCGGCTCTCTAATGAGGCAATGAAGCCTTCAAAACTGCTAGTGTCGTTTATTTTAGCCTTCCTGTCTCGAATAACACTTTTTGTTGCCTGAAGAATAACAAACGACCGTCCAGTCTGATTAAATTAATGGCCTTATACAAGAAATCAAAGCTAACATGAACCTGAGTAAGCTATCGATAGCTGGCTAGACTCCAAACTAACATTCATTATGATAGCTGTGTTGTTATCCGCCGCCCACAAATTAGGCTCCATATCGGGAACTTTACAGCATGATAGCGGGCTCACAGAAAGTGTGACTGATATTCGTAACTCTTGACTTACCTCCTGAAATGTTTTTTCTTGCGATCTTAAATCCGAACTTGCTTAGGTCTTGCTGTCCACTCCGCTTGGCCATGATGCTGCAATCCGCTGCTGTCACTGATGCTGAATGAAATAAAAAATAACGGAACCCCAACTGAATGTCACCTCCTCAAACGCTTCGCTTGCACGTGCCCTCTCTCGCGGTAGCTTATTGTATGCTCAGTTTCAGCAAAGCTACGTGGAATGGCATTTCTAATTCCAGTGTTAAATAGAAGTAATGTCCACATTTATTGATAAAATTGCTCAAGGGAAGGGAGGGGGGGATGCCCGTTTAAGAGGGGGGATGATTTTGACCATTTTTTTATTCCAGGGGGGATGGCATCCCCCCCATCCCCCCTCAATTCGAGTACAGTATATATATATATATATATATATATATATATATATATATATATATATATATATATATATATACAGTGGTACTTGAAAGTTTGTGAACCCTTTAGAATTTTCTATATTTCTGCATAAATATGACCTAAAACATCATCAGATTTTCACACAAGTCCTAAAAGTAGATAAAGAGAACCCAGTTCAACAAATAAGACAAAAATATTATACTTGGCCATTTATTTATTGAGGAAAATGATCCAATATTACATATCTGTGAGTGGCAAAAGTATGTGAACCTCTAGGATTAGCAGTTAATTTGAAGGTGAAATTAGAGTCAGGTGTTTTCAATCAATGGGATGACAATCAGGTGTGAGTGGGCACCCTGTTTTATTTAAAGAACAGGGATCTATCAAAGTCTGATCTTCACAACACATGTTTGTGGAAGTGTATCATGGCACAAACAAAGGAGATTTCTGAGGACCTCAGAAAAAGCGTTGTTGATGCTCATCAGGCTGGAAAAGGTTACAAAACCATCTCTAAAGAGTTTGGACTCCACCAATCCACAGTCAGACAGATTGTGTACAAATGGAGGAAATTCAAGACCATTGTTACCCTCCCCAGGAGTGGCCGACCAACAAAGATCACTCCAAGAGCAAGGTGTGTAATAGTCGGCGAGGTCACAAAGGACCCCAGGGTAACTTTTAAGCAACTGAAGGTCTCTCTCACATTGGCTAATGTTCATGAGTCCACCATCAGGAGAACACTGAACAACAATGGTGTGCATGGCAGGGTTGCAAGGAGAAAGCCACCGCTCTCCAAAAAGAACATTGCTGCTCATCTGCAGTTTTCTAAAGATCACGTGGACAAGCCAGAAGGCTATTGGAAAAATGTTTTGTGGACGGATGAGACCAAAATAGAACTTTTTGGTTTAAATGAGAAGCGTTATGTTTGGAGAAAGAAAAACACTGCATTCCAGCATAAGAACCTTATCCCATCTGTGAAACATGGTGGTGGTAGTATCATGGTTTGGGCCTGTTTTGCTGCATCTAAGCCAGGACGGCTTGCCATCACTGATGGAACAATGAATTCTGAATTATACCAGCGAATTCTAAAGGAAAATGTCAGGACATCTGTCCATGAACTGAATCTCAAGAGAAGGTGGGTCATGCAGCAAGACAACGACCCTAAGCACACAAGTCGTTCTACCAAAGAATGGTTAAAGAAGAATAAAGTGAATGTTTTGGAATGGCCAAGTCAAAGTCCTGACCTTAATCCAATGGAAATGTTGTGGAAGGACCTGAAGCGAGCAGTTCATGTGAGGAAACCCACCAACATCCCAGAGTTGAAGCTGTTCTGTATGGAGGAATGGGCTAAAATTCCTCCAAGCCGGTGTGCAGGACTGATCAACAGTTACCGGAAATGTTTAGTTGCAGTTATTGCTGCACAAGGGGGTCACACCAGATACTGAAAGCAAAGGTTCACATACTTTTGCCACTCACAGATATGTAATATTAGATCATTTTCCTCAATAAATAAATGACCAAGTATAATATTTTTGTCTCATTTGTTTAACTGGGTTCTCTTTATCTACTTTTAGGACTTGTGTGAAAATCTGATGATGTTTTAGGTCATATTTATGCAGAAATATAGAAAATTCTAAAGGGTTCACAAACTTTCAAGCACCACTGTATATACCGGTATATATGTGTGTGTGTGTCAGATCACGGAATCCAGGGACACATGTCCGCCCGGGGGCATTTTGAGTTATTGACAGATTCAGAAAGTACAGTTTCTAAGCTTAATAGAATAAAATAGTAACAGTAAAAAACAATTTGGGTGTCATGGGAAATTGGAAATTGGAGCTCAGACAAAAAAATAAAATTAAATAATTTTAAAAAATCACTTCTGTGAAGCCTCACACTGTTTATGCTTGAGGTACACACACTTCTGTACATCATCATGCTGTATCTTGATATACAACTGCCAAAAACTTTCTACAGATGGATCTGAATGCCTCGCTGTCTCCAGAGGCGGTGTTTCATCTTTCTTCCCACTGATAAAACAGTAAACGAGTGTTCCAGAGAAGACTGCAATATTTATCTCACCGTTCAGGCCATTCACACGCTAGCAGGCATACAGCAGCAAACACGCTATAATAAGGCCCAAGTTTCTTGCTTTAATTAGAACTACCGCCAACGCAGCCAAACGAGGCAGCGTGATCACAAAACCCAGACACTGAACGTAGGATTTTATCTTCACGATGTACCAAGTACTGTAAGGCAACTAGCTAGCTTTTGGCACTGTGGCAAGAAAAAAAAAAACATAGCAATTACTTTAAATCATGTCTAACTGTGTAGAGGAAAGGTGATGCATCGTGGTCTTTATGCTTCATGCTGAGTTATTTCTATAGATTCAAAATGGCAAGGAAATGGCATCACATTGTGTTTCATACTAAAGCTCTTCACTAGTACAACATGGCAGCTTGTTCTCAAGTACGACTGGAGCGAGACTGAAATATTTCTCATCATGGTGCATTTAGTTTTGATTTCCGTCTTCATGATTTGCATAAAAATGCCCTGGTTAAGGGAAAGAAGAAAGTTTTGCTCGCTGAAATTAGCAGCGCAACTCCATCACGTCTCAGAGGATCCTTTTGCCAGAACAAAGATATTTGCTCGGGGACTCGCAAAAGGAAATTTTTCTCCCTGTATTTCAAAATACTTCAGATGTGAGATTGTTCATAATAACTGGCCATCTAAGGTCCTGGGGGTGGAGCTTCATCATTCCGATGTTGGGGATCATTTGGGAATCCTTCCAATGTCGAACCTTGGAAAAAAAAGAAGAGAATAATCAAACTAAATGCACCTTTAACTAATTCTCTATGGAAGCCCCGCCCCCTTCCTGTATTTCACAGTACTAGGTGTAATATTTGAACCCATGCTCATGGTAATGGAAAGGGGCACTGATGCACTGCTATCGCTTGCTCTGAAGAAAGTTCCGAGTTCACTGAACATGGACAAAAAGTGGTAAAAATTTTGACCAACAAAAGATTAAATAAGTCAAAGTCCCTCCCGTGCCAGGACCTGGTCTTCCCAGGCAGTCCCCCATCCCAGTAAACAATAAACATGGAGCCGTTAGTGTTGCTGGTCTTGGTGCTGTGGCTTGTTGTCACCGACAACGCCAACAGATACTGGCAAGAGCGTATAGATGAGGCGAGGCGCATAAGGCTTCAGAAATTCTCATAATTCGTAATTCTCCTTCTTCCGGGTTTACGGTGTTTACAGATCCCAGCGTGCTCGCGGGGCGTGTGTGGGCATGTGAGGACACTCCTCCTCACCAATCAGTGCACAGGGGAGTGTCTGCTCACGCCCCTAGCCCCACTCGGCTCGGTTTGGCTCGCTTCAGCCCTACTCCAAAACCGTGCGAGTTTTGGGTGCTAAGCAGGGCTGAAGCGAGATGAGTCGTGCTGCTCTAAGGTAGTCGAAATGCGAGCTGTGTCGGGCTGAAGTGAGCTGAAGCGAGCTGAAGTGAGCTGAAAAAGGGTAGTGCAAAAGGGCCATAAGTTTGCCCGCCCCCACCCCCCATGTGATGTAGACTGATGAGTTTCAGACCCAGCCATGGTCTTGTAAAATCTTTAACGTCAAATTTTTAATGTAACTATTTTGGTACACTTGATGGCTTGATTGGACAAGCTGCCTTTGCCTCTCTTACAACATTTCCACCATCGCCTTGATCAAATTGCAAACTATGACCTTGCATTAAAAAGTATTTACGAATCTTGAAAATCCACAAAACTGGTCTGAGAGGTTTTTAACCTTGAACTGTTTTGTGTTGATATTTAAACCCTTCTGTAGTTTGTTTGGTCTGTTTTGCATCTCGGCTCATCGTCGCTATACTGTCCATATCATATGCATCTCTAAATTATACTCACCGGCCACTTTATTAGGCACACCCATCCACCTGCTGTTTTATTTTATGCAGTTCTCTAATCAGCCGATCCCTTGACGGCAGCACAACGCATCAAATCAAGAGCTTCAGTTAAGGTTAACTTCAAACATCTGAATGGGAAAAATTGTGATCTCAAAGTGTGACTTTCTCTGTGTCAGATGGGCTGGTTTGAGTATTTCAGAAGCTGCTGATCTCCTGGGGTTTTCACACACAACAGTCTCTAGGGTTTACACAGGATGGTGCGAAAAACAAACAACATTGAGTGAGCGACAGTTCTGTGGGTGGAAACAAACGCCTTGTTGATAAGAGAGGGTCAGAGGAAAATGGCCAGATTGGTTTGAGCTTTTTTGCCAGGAAGGATATAGTAACTCATCACAACTCTTTACAACCGTGGTGATCAGAAAAGCATCTCAGCATGCAACAGCAGAAGAACACATTGGGTTCCACTCCTGCAGCCAAGAACAGGGATCTTAGAATCAACGACAAGTTCCTATTAAAGTGGACGGTGAGTGGAAATGAATGAATGATATGCATGGCAGCCATCTTGCATATCTCACAGGGAAAACAAGTATTAACCCAGCTCTAACCTCCTGGCAGATGAAGCAGGTTTTGAGCTAAAATATCCATACTTATTAAAATAAAGCATCACTGATTCACTTCCGGTGTGGGTTTCAGTGATTTTCCTTGAACATAGTTGCCTTTTTTTTTTTTTTTTACCAAATATGTTGACATTATTAAGGAAAAACAATTAAAGTTTGGGTATATTTCTTCAAATCTTGATTCCAGTGAGGCTTGGTGCAATTGAGAAGTTCAGAAGATCTTGTAGTTTGCTCTCAAGAAGAGTTTATTTGTATGGAAGTCGTATCTAATAGTTTTTGAAAGCGAGGCCATTAATTTTTACCAAGAATACCAGATGAAATTCTGGATTGACTGTAGGAACCATCTAGATTTTCCCTTCATATGTCCTGTTCCACTGCTAATCGTTGAAGATGCCACCTCTGAACGAACAGTGCAGCATTTAATGTTGGAGCGACACATGAATAGACCTTCATTTTCACAGGAGCCGCGCTTCCTTTCATCTCTTTCTGGCCTTTGTCTTTTCCGTCATCATCATCTTCTACTTTTTCTTTAAAGGATCAATTCCAAGCCCCTTTATTAAGGCTTGAACGTGCATAATTCAAAGCACAGCTGACACCTTTGTCATGGCAGCCTGCCAGAGCTCCTAGCTTTTATCCGACGTGCTGTCAGCAGAGAACAGAGCAAAGATGCGGGAGCTCAGAGTTACGATCGAGATTAAGGAACGCACTCTTTGAGAGGTAGACTGGGAGATGTCCTGACTTTCAAACTGTGCTGTCTGGCTTTATAAAAAGATTCGAGGAATATTTAAAAGAAAGTTTTGTTTTGTTTTTTTCTTTGGGGTCTGGATTCTTCCATATTGTTTATCTCATCTCATCCCATCTCATCATCTGTAGCCGCTTTATCCTGTTCTACAGGGTCGCAGGCAAGCTGGATCCTATCCCAGCTGACTACGGGCGAAAGGCGGGGTACACCCTGGACAAGTCGCCAGGTCATCACAGGGCTGACACATAGACACAGACAACCATTCACACTCACATTCACACCTACGCTCAATTTAGAGTCACCAGTTAACCTAACCTGCATGTCTTTGGACTGTGGGGGAAACCGGAGCACCCGGAGGAAACCCACGCGGACACGGGGAGAACATGCAAACTCCGCACAGAAAGGCCCTCACTGGCCACGGGGCTCGAACCCGGACCTTCTTGCTGTGAGGCGATAGCGCGAACCACTACACCACCGTGCCGCCCCATATTGTTTATATGGAATTTTATTTAAAATATCATTAAAAAAAGCCATCATATCCACAATGACAGTGTTTTCAGAAATATTGAATACAAAAAAAAATGCAAAAATTGAAAATGCTTGCCTGAGTACCAGATTGTAAGTCATAAACTGCTACGTCAAACGGCTCAAGAATAACTTTGAGTGTACTGAGTGTTAGAGACGGTGAAATGCGGATGTTCTAAAATAAAAAACAAGACCGTCAGTGATGGCGTAGCTCACTCCGGCCCCGTCTAGTCCAGAAGGAACGATCTAAAGTGGGCCAGTTTGTGCAATAAATGTTGCAAGCTATATACACTATATACAAGCTATATATAGAAGCGATATCCACTCTAGGAATACCGACCTATTTGTCAGAAAGAATCCAAAATGGCGAGGAATTGACCGAGAAGAAGCGATTTTTGTTGAACTGCAAGACATTAAGGCTTAATTAGTCCATAACTTCATTAATAATTGTAATGAAGCAGATCTGGGAAGAAATTATATGCACCCTGGGTACCCCTACCGTACTTTCATGAGAGAAAGAATCAAAATCGGTGAAGAATTGAGGGAGAAGAAGCGATTTGTGTGGAAACTGCTCGTTAAGGATTGATTAATTACTCCATATCTTCATTATTAATTGCAATTATGCAAATTTGGCTAGAAGCCATATGCACCCCAGGCAGACCTACCTTCCTGCCAAAAAGAATAAAAATCAGTGAAGAACTGAGAGAGAAGAAGCGATTTCCGTGAAATGTGGACGACGCCGGACGGACACCGGACAACACGTGATGGGATAAACTCATCACCTGTCGGCTGGATGAGCTAATAATGATGAGGATGAGCTAATAATGATGAGCTAATAATGATTCCCTCCCACTGTATCATGGCTAAAGTGCCCTTGAGTGAGGCACCTAACCCCTAACTGCTCCCCGGGTGCTGTAGCATAACTGCCCACCTCTCTGTGTATGTGTGTGTGCTCAATGCTCACTTGTGTGTTCACTGCTTGAGATGGATTAATTGCAGGGGAGGAATTTCACTGTGCTTGAGTACATGTGACAAAAATAAAAGCTTCTTCTTCTTTATTTAGCCCATCTGAAGCAGGGAACACACACACATCCCCAGAGCAGTTAAGGGTTTGAGCTTTGCTCAAGCACACTTCAGCCATGGATGTAGATGAAGGGGAAAGTGCTGTTCATTCACTCCCCCCACCCACACCCACACATTTTTCCTGTTTGTCCAGGGAATCAAACTGGGCAACCTTTTGAATTAGGTCATGGTCCAGTTGCGAATGACTTTGTAGCATGGTGCAAGGGGTCATTCCTTGAATTGAATGTGTCCAAAATTAAGGACATGATGATTGATTTCAGGAAGTCAGCTCCTACTCCCAAACCGACAGTGATAGAGGGAACTGAGGTGGAACTGGTGGCGAGCTATAGATATCTGGGTACTGTGGTAGACAATAAGCTATGCTTCCAGGCAAATGCAGCAGCTATCTACAAGAAGGTTCAACAACGTCTTTATTTTCGGAGAAAAATGAACTCTTTTAATGCGTGCACCAAAATGATGAGTTTATTTTATAGAACTTTTATTGTGTCAGTTCTGTCCTTCTCTGTTGTTGTCTGGTTTGGTAACCTTAATCTTGCAGACAGGAACAAGCTTGGTCGGCTTGTCAGAGTAGCCAGCAAAGTTATTGGGGTGAATCAAGCTCAGCTCTATGACCTTTATGACTGTCATGTCCTCAGGAAGGCTCTGGCTATATTGGACTACACTGACCACCATCTCTACAGAGAGTTTGAGCTTCTACCTTCAGGTAGGAGATATCAAGTTCCCATCCACAGGACAAAAAGATTCAAATTTTCCTTTCTCTGCACTGCAATTAATATGCTGTATTTGCACAAATGATATCACTGTTGCACCTTACAGTTTTGCGCACTGGACTTTTCGCTGATCCTGCCTGGCCTCTCCATGTCATGATCTTGCATTGTGCTCTATTGTGTCTTCAGTCCCTGTTACCTGTTTTGTATTTGTCTTCTATGTTGTATTTATTCTGGTTTGTGTGTTTTTTAAATACAACCCCGATTCCAAAAAAGTTGGGACAAAGTACAAATTGTAAATAAAAATGGAATGCAATAATTTACAAATCTCAAAAACTGATATTGTATTCACAATAGAACATAGACAACATATCAAATGTCGAAAGTGAGACATTTTGAAATTTCACTCCAAATATTGGCTCATTTGAAATTTCATGACAGCAACACATCTCAAAAAAGTTGGGACGGGGCAATAAGAGGCTGGAAAAGTTAAAGGTACAAAAAAGGAACAGCTGGAGGACCAAATTGCAACTCATTAGGTCAATTGGCAATAGGTCATTAACATGACTGGGTATAAAAAGAGCATCTTGGAGTGGCAGCGGCTCTCAGAAGTAAAGATGGGAAGAGGATCACCAATCCCCCTAATTCTGCACCGACAAATAGTGGAGCAATATCAGAAAGGAGTTCGACAGTGTAAAATTGCAAAGAGTTTGAACATATCATCATCTACAGTGCATAATATCATCAAAAGATTCAGAGAATCTGGAAGAATCTCTGTACGTAAGGGTCAAGGCCGGAAAACCATACTGGGTGCCCGTGATCTTCGGGCCCTTAGACGGCACTGCATCACATACAGGCATGCTTCTGTATTGGAAATCACAAAATGGGCTCAGGAATATTTCCAGAGAACATTATCTGTGAACACAATTCACCGTGCCATCCGCCGTTGTCAGCTAAAACTCTATAGTTCAAAGAAGAAGCCGTATCTAAACATGATCCAGAAGCGCAGACGTCTTCTCTGGGCCAAGGCTCATTTAAAATGGACTGTGGCAAAGTGGAAAACTGTTCTGTGGTCAGACGAATCAAAATGTGAAGTTCTTTATGGAAATCAGGGACGCCGTGTCATTCGGACTAAAGAGGAGAAGGACGACCCAAGTTGTTATCGGCGCTCAGTTCAGAAGCCTGCATCTCTGATGGTATGGGGTTGCATTAGTGTGTGTGGCATGGGCAGCTTACACATCTGGAAAGACACCATCAATGCTGAAAGGTATATCCAGGTTCTAGAGCAACATATGCTCCCATCCAGACGACGTCTCTTTCAGGGAAGACCTTGCATTTTCCAACATGACAATGCCAAACCACATACTGCATCAATTACAGCATCACGGCTGCGTAGAAGAAGGATCCGGGTACTGAACTGGCCAGCCTGCAGTCCAGATCTTTCACCCATAGAAAACATTTGGCGCATCATAAAACGGAAGATACGACAAAAAAGACCTAAGACAGTTGAACAACTAGAATCCGACATTAGACAAGAATGGGTTAACATTCCTATCCCTAAACTTGAGCAACTTGTCTCCTCAGTCCCCAGACGTTTACAGACTGTTGTAAAGAGAAAAGGGGACGTCTCACAGTGGTAAACATAGCCTTGTCCCAACTTTTTTGAGATGTGTTGTTGTCATGAAATTTAAAATCACCTAATTTTTCTCTTTAAATGATACATTTTCTCAGTTTAAACATTTGATATGTCATCTATATTCTATTCTGAATAAAATATGGAATTTTGAAACTTCCACATCATTGCATTCCATTTTTATTTACAATTTGTACTTTGTCCCAACTTTTTTGGAATCGGGGTTGTACTTGGCTGCAACCTAATTTCCCCTAGCCTGGGAAATCCCATGCTGCTTTGCACAATCGTTCCGATCTGAAAAGACAGCATGGAAACTATGGTCTAAAGGCTCGCCTGAGTTAGGGAGCCAATCAGAGAGTGGGGAGGGGTGGAAAGACGGTGACGCGTACTACTCGACAAACGGAAGCTTGTAGTTTATTTGGGACTGTTTACGGATCACATTTAACATGGCGGCGAGCGATACGAACCAAACTTTCGATTAAGCTTTGTCTTGCACAAACGGCAGTAATCGTTCGGTGCCATTGTTTTCCTATTTTTGTTCTGCCTTCTCTTTCTCTTTCCTTCTCTTCTTCGCCTCTTCGTCTTCTTCGTTGCTCTAACTACGTCACCGGGTACAACTGCCATGATTGGCCATGGGCTACGTATACGCCAAATGATAGACATTCGCAACGTCCAATAAACGGCCGTTGACAATCGTAAACCACACCTCCCCTACAAGAAATTCAATAGGCGGATTCCAGACCATATTTCACTTGTGATATGGTCTGGTGTTAACCAGACTAAATTTCCCCTGGTGCGACAATAAATTTGTCTTGACTTGACTTGACTTTTGGTCTCAAAGCTGCTTCTTTAACCTTGAGGCGAGAGAGGAGAAAGAAGACGGAAAGAACAAAACAAAACCCTCATCTGAGGATCAAACTCACAACCTTCAGATTATGAGACCGATGCTCTACCTACAGCGCTAAAAAGGGCGTAAAAGAAGGGCCCTAGACCAAAGCCCTTAACCCTTTCTGCTCCAGTGGCTGGATCATGGCTGACCCTGAGCTCTGACCCTGACTTCCTAACAAGCTGGTATAGCCGAATATCACATGTTCTGTCTCTTCCATTCACGTTATGTCATTTATACAACCTCGACATGAAGGAGAACACTATCAAATAAGAAATTTATAAATAAATTGCATCCTAGTGCGTTCGTAACACACAAAACATACACAACAGGCATGTGCAGGTTTGCGTTCTTACACTACCTTTACAAATTTTTTTTTTGTTTCTCACATTCACACAAAAATAATGAGAACAACAAAATTAGTTTGTTAATTTTGTTTCCACGTGTACCGGAAGGCTGTTTATTTAAGAGGTATTTAAAGTTATGAGTTCTGAACAGGGCGGCACGGTGGTGTAGTGGTTAGCGCTGTCGCCTCACAGCAAGAAGGTCCGGGTTCGAGCCCCGTGGCCGGCGAGGGCCTTTCTGTGCGGAGTTTGCATGTTCTCCCCGTGTCCGTGTGGGTTTCCTCCGGGTGCTCCGGTTTCCCCCACAGTCCAAAGACATGCAGGTTAGGTTAACTGGTGACTCTAAATTGAGCGTAGGTGTGAATGTGAGTGTGAATGGTTGTCTGTGTCTATGTGTCAGCCCTGTGATGACCTGGCGACTTGTCCAGGGTGTACCCCGCCTTTCGCCCGTAGTCAGCTGGGATAGGATCCAGCTTGCCTGCGACCCTGTAGAAGGATAAAGCGGCTAGAGATAATGAGATGAGATGAGATTCCAGACCATATTTCACTTGTGATATGGTCTGGTGTTAACCAGACTAAATTTCCCCTGGTGCGACAATAAATTTGTCTTGACTTGACTTGACTTTTGGTCCCAAAGCTGCTTCTTTAACCTTGAGGCGAGAGAGGAGAAAGAAGACGGAAAGAACAAAACAAAACCCTCATCTGAGGATCAAACTCACAACCTTCAGATTATGAGACCGATGCTCTACCTACAGCGCTAAAAAGGGTGTAGAAGAAGGGCCCTAGACCAAAGCCCTTAAACCTTTCTGCTCCAGTGGCTGGATCATGGCTGACCCTGAGCTCTGACCCTGACTTCCTAACAAGCTGGTATAGCCGAATATCACATGTTCTGTCTCTTCCATTCACGTTATGTCATTTATACAACCTCGACATGAAGGAGAACACTATCAAATAAGAAATTTATAAATAAATTGCATCCTAGTGCGTTCGTAACACACAAAACATACACAACAGGCATGTGCAGGTTTGCGTTCTTACACTACCTTTACAAATTTTTTTTTGTTTCTCACATTCACACAAAAATAATGAGAACAACAAAATTAGTTTGTTAATTTTGTTTCCACGTGTACCGGAAGGCTGTTTATTTAAGAGGTATTTAAAGTTATGAGTTCTGAACAGGGCGGCACGGTGGTGTAGTGGTTAGCGCTGTCGCCTCACAGCAAGAAGGTCCTGGGTTTGAGCCCCGTGGCCGGCGAGGGCCTTTCTGTGCGGAGTTTGCATGTTCTCCCCGTGTCCGCGTGGGTTTCCTCCGGGTGCTCCGGTTTCCCCCACAGTCCAAAGACATGCAGGTTAGGTTAACTGGTGACTCTAAATTGAGCGTAGGTGTGAGTGTGAATGGTTGTCTGTGTCTATGTGTCAGCCCTGTGATGACCTGGCGACTTGTCCAGGGTGTACCCCGCCTTTCGCCCGTAGTCAGCTGGGATAGGCTCCAGCTTGCCTGCGACCCTGTAGAAGGATAAAGCAGCTAGAGATAATGAGATGAGATGAGATGAGTTCTGAACACCTAAATGGTTAGAATGTGAAAAGCAACGGCACTTTTATTCCTTTTATTTTCCACAGAAAGAGTGACTATTTTTCTTTTTCATCAACGCAGAGGCCTGCCTGCTGCTCCAGGGTGTGAAATCGGCATTGTTGCGGAGCGAGATGCTCGATCAGCCTCACGCAGTGTGACCGGGTGATGACATCACACTCTGATAAAGGCCCTTTTATTGGCTTCAAGGTCATCTGCGGCAAGACAGAAGCATAATAATTGGGCTTTGTCGAACTGTGCGTGATCGCAGCTCGCACGCCGAGAGCGCTGCTAATTTGGGTTTATTCTTGATGAGATCCGTCCTGCAAATACAAATTAAGAAAGAAAAACTTGAGAGAACAGTGTGTTCCTTTCTCACCTGCTCACACACAGTCGGCTGCTGATGGGATTCCCAGCGAGAGAAAAAGCCTCTCCGTGGTTATTTAACTACGCTTTCAGGCCATAGTGGGAATTGAATTGAGTCACTTTTTGAATAAGTAGCATGAGTTTGCAATTTCATTCTCATGCGTATGATGGGTTTGTTTTTTTTTCGTGTGTACCGTATGTAGACACTCTTACCACCAAGATTTATACACACAAGCGAAAACATTAAGAATGCTTCATTATGTGGATCAATGATCCTGGATTTGTCTGTTCTTCGAAGCTGGTATCGGGTTTGTTACCATGACAACAGTATTCAACGTAAACAACATGACAATGTGTACATTATTATATTGATTATTTTCCTATAATGCCATGCCATACCCTGTCCTTACTTACTGTATACCGTACGTACCATGGTGCTGTTTTTTTTCCTTCAAATCAGACGGTGTAAATGAATTAACCTTCAACAACTTAAACAACAGGTTTATAAGTATTAATCACTAGCGAACCATCTGGGACTTGAGCTCAGCCAAAACTTAGCCAGACACCAAAAAAGCAACAGGGCAAAGGATTTTGTAAGGGATTAGCGTCAGGCTGCCAGGTCGCTCCGTTGTGTGTAGCTGTCGATGTTGATTTTAAAAGTAAGTCAGTAAATTACACAGGGAAATGAACACTTAAGTCTGAGTGAAAAATACTGTAGCGAGCGTGCAGCATGGAAGAAGAGTCTGGAGACAGAAATCTTAGTTTCTCGGTCGTTAGCCTGTGCTACTTGCTCTCGATAGATAGCACTGGCTTGACTGCTTTATTAGCATTCGCTAACACTACTGATGAACACTACACCGGCTGGAACAGGGGCGTGTTTAGCCTATTTTTGGGGGTGCTCAAGCACCCCCAAAAACGAGCTCAGCACCCCCTAGCTCAGCACCCTCAAAAACACTGCTTCTTGGACGTAATTTTCAGAAATAAGTGCCCTTGCGCACTGCGCAATGAATGTGTGCGCGGGCATGTGTGTGTTCTTGAATTCACCTGTTAGGTGATAGTTCTATGAGCAGTAAAATCCCTCTCCTCCTTGCGTCCCCTCTGATTGGGTTGCCTGTCCGCGCGAGTGCTTGCTACGACATGGTGTTTTTTTTAACTGGATTCCACGCCGATGAGGAACTCGAAGTAGCACCTGAGTATTACTGGCATAGCGAGATGTGAAGGTACGGACTGGAGTTACAATTGTTAAACACAACACAATAATATGCATAATGCAATATTGATGTTCCCTGGTCTATGAACAGAATGATGAAAACAACATTTATCATCCATATCGAGATACTTTTGTGCAGAGCTGTACAAGTGCTACGGTGCTAGACCACCGTGTGTTAGTCAATTTTATTTAATGTAACATAGCGTTTACGTTTGCTTATCATTCACAAATCCAAACCCTGGTCATTGTCTGGGTCATCATAATAATTAGCAAATTAATCAAAACAGACACTGAAACGTACATGCATGAAGCAAACAATTAAACAAATGACTATCAAAAGAACACTACCAAAATATAACAAATATAACAAAAAATATAAACTAATGTAAAATCATAATAATACACACTATTATTACACAATACACAATAACACATTAATTAACAATTACCACTGTTCAAAATGAATAGCTCCAACATTACAAATGCAGTAGTAGGTCTTGTTTAGTTAAAAATATAACGTAAATATTTGTGTCAGTGGTTGTAAATGTGTAGATATCATAGTTTATTGGGTCAGCTTCTGTTAAAACATTACATAAGTCTAGTCTTGTCTAGTCTAGTCTTCTTGTCTAGTTAAGTCTAGTCTAAATGCGGAATAAACGTGGAAACACTGTCGTTCAAGCCAGGTGCCTCTGTCAGCTCTGGGGGCTAAGCACCCCCAAAGATCAGATGCTAGAATCGCCCCTGGGCTGGAAGGTGACTTCACTGCTGCGCTGACGGTGCCGACTCACGGTTAAGCTCATGCTGGTCTTCGAGAAAGCCGAGGGCGATAAAATTTTGGTCCCTCCCACTAGAAATCAAAATCTGATTGGTTAATTCATCTGTCACTTCCTACATAAACATACACTGCCATGGCCTTCTGTCCCAGCAATGAAGTCCTAACCAATGAGTGAGTAGCTCTAAACTCTTCTCAGCCTGGAGACAACAAACAAACAAATCTCACTGGAGAACTCGATTTTAATGTCTTCAGGACAGTAACCCTTTCATATCTGAAGCATATTTGATAGAAAATGAAGCCGAATTACAATTAGAAGAGAATAATTATAATGAAATTATGAAAGAATGAAAGAAATTAAATATAACATTTGAAATGCTGATATGTTTGGGCTTCTCTGAACACCTAAAAGGCCCTGATGGTTCTCCTCTGGTATTAATGCACTTGTTTCTATAGTAACAGCTTACGTACCATTTATGGAAGGAGTCTCGATGGTCAACTCTTTGTAAAAGGAAAGTCTTCAGGAGACAAGTTTACAATTTACATTGTATTTTTGACAATTTACATTTAACCCTCATCCTACCATGCTATTTTACACCTTAATCTTACCATGTGGGGTCCGTTTGGACCCCAATACTTTTCTTTAAAATTAAAGCTTATAAAGACAAAAATCACCAGATAAGTTTTGTTCAGAACATCTTGTATTAATAACAGCAATACACTAAAGGGCCCAAGGCATAAAGAACACACTTAACCTTCATCCTACCAGCCAATTTTACATACACAAACTACCAGGCGGGGTCCGTATGGACCCCAGGAGGGAATACCTTGAAATCAATGCAGTAAGAACCAATTCAATGCAGCAAACAGACATAACTTTATTGAAGAACAAAATCCACTATGGCTGAATATCAATGATGTATTATAAATGCAATAACATTGCAATAATATTGCAATAACTAGCATACATGTAGCAAATTATAGCGCCACAAAAAAACAATTGGCATTATATACATGATTTTTGCAGCTCATGCAGCTGTAAAACATTCTGGATTACAACTTAGGTCTTTTCTTACAGAATTTAAAACAAAAAAGTAATTGTAAAATAATTTAGGGCTTTTGTTTTGCAGCCTGTGCTTATTGCAGCAGTGGGGTCCACACGGACCCCAAGAAGGAATGCCTTGGTAGTTTCATTATGGAACATAAAAGAAATAAAAGAAGTTAACTTTCAGTGTGCTATTCAATTATAAAATGAAAGACAGATAAACTTTACTCTGGGGTCCGGTTGGACCCCAGTAACAAATTAATTATACCTTCACAATGCAAAAAGCTGATCTTCCGGTGCTTTAGTGTTTTAATTAAGACATAAATTCCGACAAATTCATAAAACGGTGAGGCAGTATGTCACATATTTTTAAAATGGCAAGCAAACATATAGGTGCGGGGTCCAGATGGACCCCACTTGGTAGGATGAAGGTTAATGTGATGACATTCCATAACATTATATGCATGTAACTATAAATGGATAAAAAGCGCAACATGTTTTTTTTGGGGGGGGGGGGGGGGTTACTGAATTGAAATTTCTCAGGCTCTTTGGGCAGTAATGTTAGAGGAAAACAATCCACTTTGGGGTTGTAATATGGTAACACATCCCCACTTTCATGGGTTATTGTCCTATAACGGCATTCCTCGTTGTGTTTTATTGCTTTTTAGAAAACTTGTATTTATTCTATCCACATTCACTGGATATCAGCAATCGCACGCTCTGATTGGCTACTCTACTACTAGGATATCAGCTCATATACTGTGAGTAAATGTGATGTGGTAAATGTTGGCAAACTGCTTTGGTATAAAAGGAATAAAACACTTCAGGACATGCTGTTCTAGGGCAGTAATCAGACTCGGGGTGGCACCTGTAACTACGGTTCCCTTTGGACAAATCACACCACCACATTGTTGATTATTTTTCTATAACAGCATGATGCAGAGCGTTTTATTCCTTACTCATTGGCATCACTCCTGGTCTCTCGTAACCACCAAGATATGAACATACGTCAGCCATCTATTTACTTTTATTCTATCCACATTCACTGGATATGAGCAATCACGAGCTCTGATTGGCTACTCTACTACTCAGCTATCAGCTCATATACCATCAGCAGAGAAAAACAAAATGGCGGAGCGTGTTGCTGAACCAACCGAGGACAAAATAAAAACTCTACTCGAAAACAAAACCCCAAAAAATACAAAAAAAAAGCAACAAATTATGGAATAAAAGTATTTGATGGTAAGAACATATCTTTTTTTGTTTTTCAAGAATTATTATTATTATTATTATTATTATTATTAATATTATTATTATTATTATTATTATTATAGCATTTTTGACAAATTGCTCCTGTCAGTTCGCCGGTTTGTTTACATTCTAAGCGGAAATGATTTTGTCGGACATTTTGTATAAAGTTTTTATGCAAAAAATAAAAATGCTCCATTTCTCTAAATCCACTGAACGTGGACAGAATAAAACAGTTATTCCGCTCAATCTTGTCGTACATGGATTATAGCCGACTATCAGCTCATGTATGACTCCATTTCCTGGAATAACTGTTAAATATGATACTCGAGCACCCTGAGATTTCTCGGAAGAACCTCCTTTATAGACAGAGCAGAAATAGAGACTGGAGAGCGAACGACTGTTTATAGCTGCTGTAATGTAAGTGAGAACAGGAATGCCTTTCATGGATGTACTATAAATGGATAATAATAATAATAATAATAATAATAATAATAAGTACAAACTATTTATTTGTTTGTTAATCGATGCAAATGTAACTGTTTGCAAATTGCTGCATTATAAGAGGACGTCAGGATGTGTTGTTATTGGAAAAGGATCAACTCCAGGATAGAAACAGTAAGTCCACGACATCACACCATGCTGTTGTTGCGTATTTTCCTCTACCAGCACACATGAAGTGTTTTATTCCTGACAGACCATTTCAGAAAGGTTTCTCTCTCAACGCCTACACGGATATAAAAATAAGCACAGACAAGCTGTTGGAGTCGATGCAATGTGCTTAGCACATCCTTATAAGAAAATCTTGCCATTTCCGAAAGGAGTTACTAGAACACCTTGCACTCCATATGGCACCTCGGAAAAAGTGCACACACTGCCGTAAAACAGCGTCGCTCCCTAGCGCGTGGCGAGTCGACCAGAATCGATACGGAGACGCTCTCTCGTTAAGGGAGCGCTTGATGGAGTGTCTTGTTATCCAGTCAGTGTGCTGACTCCTTGTTTCTTTGGCAAAGAACTCGACGTGAGGGGTCTCTTTCTCCTACCCGGGGTGTCCCTTCCTCGTTCTCACTCTGCATCATAAATCAAATCCGGCTCTTTTTACAAAGCTGCAGATTGCTCCTGTGTAAACACGGCGGCCCACTAAAGCCTGCCTCCGCATCACATTCCTGTTTGTTCATTAAATATTAACCCAGCCGTGCCGTGCCGTGCCGTGCCGTGCCAGCTCCCTCCTGAAATAGAGTTTCATTTTGTGGAAGCGTTTGTTTGGCCACACTCAGTCCGCGCTGAAGGGCATTACTGATATAATCAGATCTCACCGTGTTGCCTGGAGAGAGAACTTTCTTTTTTCTTTCTTTAATAATCACTCTCTTTGCCTGGTGTTGACTCACTCTGATTCTCTCACTGAGTTTCAATTACAGTACAAAAATCACAAAATTACACACAACGCATTTATTAATCATTTATAACGACTGAGTTTCGGATTCTGTTGATATCGATACTGTACTACAGTTTGTACTATAACGTGCTCTTTTGAATACATCATCGTTTCTATGGTAACAGCTTGTTCACAGGTACCTGTATGGCAGATGCTAAACATAATCTAAGACAAACAATAAACGGAAAAACGAAAACGTGAAGCTGTTTAACAAACTAACACAACGTATATTCATTGCTGTGGGGAAGTTTTTGGTAAAAAGATGTAACATTTATGGACGGAGTTTCCATTGGACGTTGTCGTGAAGTCTTCAGGACAGAAATGACTGTTTATAGCTGCTATAACATAAAACGAGAAAACAAGAACTGACTTTCGTGAAAGTTCATGAACGATCCTTAGCAATAAACGTAACTAGAAATGGATAAAAGCTAGAATGTGTGACTGTTGACTGTTGAGAGGGGAAAAAAAACCCACATCAGGACATGCTGTTGCTGGAAAATAATCAACGTCAGGATGGTCACATTAACTCCACTTCATTACACTGTGTCATTGTTGATTATTTTCCAATAACAGCATGACATGGAGTGTTTTCTTCCGTCCTAAATGCAGTCATTCAGCATCTTTTCAGCTTAAGCTGGATTTGTTGCTATTTCAAACCACTAATCCACTATTTTGTGTGTAAACTTCATGCAAATCATCTTTTGCTGACTTATAGATCTCATCTGAGAGATCAGAATGTCAGAAATAATGGGACAGTAGGGGTCCATTTCTGTCCCTAAGGTAAGCTAATCTACACTAATAGATTGTATTTAGGGCTGATTATTGGTCCTCAAGTTGACTGTACCTTTTTAGGACCAAAAAGGTCCATATATGTCCCCAAGCAGTATATAAAGAGTACAAATAAGTACCTTAGAAGGCACTGATCCAATGACAAGCCATTGTACTGTTGTTTATTGAGTAACTCAAGAAAACATTCACATCGTTGTGTGAATAATACTGGATTTTTATGCAATTTGGGATCATGTAGGTTTCTTCCAGGTTCTCCGGTTTGTCCCAAGAATGTTCTGGTAGGTGACAGATAACTCAAAATGACCCCTACTTGGTTTAAAATAGCAGCCTTCTTGCTTTTCCAGTGATTCAGAAGCAGTGAGCTTTATTAGGGCTCAAGCACTGGAGGTGTGCTGCCTCCAGTGTCCACCAGAGGGCGCTGCACAGACATGCAAGGCCCTATTGTTTTCCTGAGGATTCTTATTATATTATCTCATCTGATTATCTGTAGCTGCTTTATCCTGTTCTACAGAGTCGCAAGCAAGCTGGAGCCTATCCCAGCTGACTACGGGTGAAAGGCGGGGTACACCCTGGACAAGTCGCCAGGTCATCACAGGGCTGACACATAGACACAGACAACCATTCACACTCACATTCACACCTACGCTCAATTTAGAGTCACCAGTCAACCTAACCTGCATGTCTTTGGACTGTGGGGGAAACCGGAGCACCCGGAGGAAACCCACGGGGAGAACATGCAAACTCCATCGCCGGCCACGGGGCTCGAACCCATGACCTTCTTGCTCTGAGGCAACAGCGCTAACCACTACACCACCGTGCCGCCCCTATATTATATTATAATTCTTTTTCTTGAAGACTTGGCCATTTTTTATGTGGTTCCCATGGGCAAAAACTCATGAAATTTGGTACGCACATCAGTCCTGGCCATCACTACTCAGGGATAGAGGCTTGGCCCTGGGTGTGTCTGGGGGACTCCATAGCGCCCCCACATGTCATTGAGACTTTTGCCCAGTATATAGTTTCACCTATCCATGTCAAATTTGGTAGGTGTGTGCGGTGACCCAAGATGAACAAAATTGTAATGTACATTGTATTAGCCATACTCAACAGGAAGTGAGGTATTTTTGATTTTGTGCATTTTGACACGTGTTACATTTTGATGTTCTCTTCTTATCCTCGGCAGTTTGTTGGATTCATGCCAGATTTGGTATATCGGAGGTGCTCGGGCCCTTCATTGCTGCTTGTGGCTATATAAACTGTGTTTGGATTACGTGAAGCAGAAAGTTGTAATTGTGTGTGTGTGTGTGTGTGTGTGTGTGTTTCCCACATGTCTTAACATAGCAGATTACTGACCTAAAATGAGTTAGATTGGAGGGAAAAAAGTATCGTCCTGCAGCGGAAGTGCATGCTAAGCGAGGTAGCAGCGGCTTAAAATTTTCCCATCGCAGAATCTTGGCACGAACTGCAGAATCAAACAAGCCCATCGGCAAATTGTTTTGATCTTGAAGTCCAGATGAAAACATAATCCTGTGCAAATAGGGCTTTTGTATGACTACAAACAACTGTGTTAATGCGAGAGCATTTTCTAAATACAGCTTCGTCTGTTTTTCTCTGCACTTTGTTTACTTTACTATCCCCTTAATAACTCATCTGTTGGGTTTAATTGCATTACGGAACTTGCACATATAACAATTAGTTGTAATTTGTTTGTGTCTGAATAATTAATCCAGCAATCATCAACACTTTATGATCCTGTTTAGTAACTCACTCGTTTACTGCACTTACATGAAAAGGATATAGATTTCCAAAGAGTTTCAACATTTGCATAAAGAGCTCCTGATTCCTCGGATTCGGAAGCTTGAATAGGTGCCTTCAGCTCATCAGCTCGAGCTCATCACATGCCCTCTACTCTCATTAGCATGTACGGCATGATGTGCTGCAGAAAATGCTGCGTTCTGTAAACTTCTATAGGAAAACAAGTCATATTATTAGAGCTTAAATGGCAAAAGTGCTTAGCATTGTTTGGTGGAGCAAGACAGGAAAATTGCTTTCAGTGAATATCTACAGTAGCTTGCATAAATATTCACTCCCTTTAATTTTTTTTTTTGTATACTGTACACATTTTGTAGTGTTACAACCTGGAATTGAAATGGATGTACTGTAATATGGATTATATTATATTATATTATATTATATTATATTATATTATATTATATTATATTATATTATATTATATTATATTATATTATATTATATTATATTATATGTCATGAATATACCTAGTATGTGATAGCAATGAGTTTGAATACTTTGTTCTTCTTCTGAGGCCCATCCACCTCAAAGTTCAACTCCTTGTGCAATTTGAAGTGCTTTTCTTTTCACCACAGCTGTAAAGAGTGGTTATTAGCTTATCCGGCTGACAGGTGATGAGTTTATGCCATCATGCGTTCTCTGTCATCTGTCGGGCATCATCTACATTTCACAAAAATCACTTCTGTCTCAATTCTTCACTGTTTTGGATTCTTTCTGGCAAATAGGTCGGCATTCCTAGGGTGGATATTGTGTCTATATATAGCTTGTATTCCATGTATATAGCTTGCAACATTTATTGCGCAAAGTAGCCCACTTTCGATCGTTCCTTCTGGACTAGACATTGCCGGAGTGAACTACGCCGTCATTGATAGTCTTGTTTGATTTATTCTATATTCCATTTACCTCAGAAGTCAGAGCTGGGAATGACATCACACCCAAGCTGACTATGTTCCAGTACAACAAGTCTGAAAACCAATACCAGTAATTAGCACAGTTCTAGCCAGATTAGCCACTGCTAGCAATACCACTTGATAGCAATGCATTATGCGGTATTTTGTGGATACAAACAGCATAGCAACATGTCAACAGGTAGAAAGTGGACACAAGTATTGTGTATGACTGATTTAATGAGACAGAAATAAGACAGAAGTGCTAATAAACAGTATGTTACTACAGCATTTACACTGTTGGTCTGCGGAGCAACCATCTTGGATTTTGAAGTCGGGATTGACGAGGTTTCTCCGCCAAGTAAAAATATAAATATATTTATTAAAAAAAAAAAAAAGACCTGGCCTCAGAATCAGTCAATAACACATTTTGTAATAACTGTAAATAACCAATGCCCAATGTAGTCTCAGTACTATGTAGGTTGCTTTCCAATTGACATTTTTTGACTGGGGCGGCACGGTGGTGTAGTGGTTAGCGCTGTCACCTCACTGCAAGAAGGTTCTGGCTTCAAGCCCAGCGGCCAGCGAGGGCCTTTCTGTGTGGAGTTTGCATGTTCTCCCCATGTCTGCATGGGATTCCTCTGGGTGCTCCGGTTTCCCCCACAGTCCAAAGACATGCAGGTTAGGTTAACTGGTGACTCTAAATTGACCGTAGGTGTGAATGTGAGTGTGAATGGTTGCTTGTCTCTATGTGTCAGCCCTGCGATAACCTGGTGACTTGTCCAGGGTGTACCCCGCCTCTCGCCCATAGTCAGCTGGGATAGGCTCCAGCTTGCCTGTGACCCTGAACAGGATAAGTGGTTACAAATAATGGAGGGATGGATTTTTTGACTGAGAATTTGGAAATCCTGACTTCCTAGTGCAAATGGAATGCACCACTACTATAGACTTCCTGTTAGCTAGAACCTTCCCATCAGGCAATTCTCCTCTGAGGTCCCTCATCAACAAGACATTTCTGCCAGCAAACATTTTTACTTCCTTTTTTTATACCGTTCTGTGTAAACTCTAGAGACTGCTGTATGTGAAAATCCCAGGAGATCAGCATTTTCTGAAATACAGTACTCAAATCAGCTGAAAGTCACTGAGATCACTTTTGCACTTACAGTGGTGCTTGAAAGTTTGTGAACCCTTTCGAATTTTCTATATTTCTGCATAAATATGACCGAAAACATCATCAGATTTTCACACAAGTCCTAAAAGTAGATAAAGAGAACCCAGTTAAACAAATGAGACAAAAATATTATACTTGGTCATTTATTTATTGAGGAAAATGATCCAATATTACATATCTGTGAGTGGCAAAAGTATGTGAACCTCTAGGATAAGCAGTTAATTTGAAGGTGAAATTAGAGTCAGGTGTTTTCAATCAATGGGATGACAATCAGGTGTGAGTGGGCACCCTGTTTTATTTAAAGAACAGGGATCTATCAAAGTCTGATCTTCATAACGCATGTTTGTGGAAGTGTATCATGGCACGAACAAAGGAGATTTCTGAGGACCTCAGAAAAAGCATTGTTGATGCTCACCAGGCTGGAAAAGGTTACAAAACCATCTCTAAAGAGTTTGGACTCCATGAATCCACAGTCAGACAGATTATGTACAAATGGAGGAAATCCAAGACCATTGTTACCCTCCCCAGGAGTGGTCAACCAACAAAGATCACTCCAAGAGCAAGGCATGTAATAGTTGGTGAGGTCACAAAGGACCCCAGGGTAACTTCTAAGCAACTGAAGGCCTCTCTCACATTGGCTAATGTTAATGTTCATGAGTCCACCATCAGGAGAACACTGAACAACAATGGTGCGCATGGCAAGGTTGCAAGGAGAAAGCCACTGCTCTCCAAAAAGAACATTGCTGCTCATCTGCAGTTTGATAAAGATCACGTGGACAAGCCAGAAGGCTATTGGAAAAATGTTTTGTGGATGGATGAGACCAAAATAGAACTTTTTGGTTTAAATGAGAAGCGTTATGTTTGGAGAAAGAAAAACACTGCATTCCAGCATAAGAACCTTATCCCATCTGTGAAACATGGTGGTGGTAGTATCATGGTTTGGACCTGTTTTGCTGCATCTGGGCCAGGACGGCTTGCCATCATTGATGGAACAATGAATTCTGAACTATACCAGTGAATTCTAAAGGAAAATGTCAGGACATCTGTCCATGAACTGAATCTCAAGAGAAGGTGGGTCATGCAGCAAGACACCAACCCTAAGCACACAAGTCGTTCTACTAAAGAACAGTTAAAGAAGAATAAAGTGAATGTTTTGGAATGGCCAAATCAAAGTCCTGACCTTAATCCAATCGAAATATTGTGGAAGGACCTGAAGTGAGCAGTTCATGTGAGGAAACCCACCAACATCCCAGAGTTGAAGCTGTTCTGTACGGAGGAACGGGCTAAAATTCCTCCAAGCCGGTGTGCAGGACTGATCAACAGTTACCAGAAACGTTTAGTTGCAGTTATTGCTGCACAAGGGGGTCACACCAGATACTGAAAGCAAAGGTTCACATATTTTTGCCACTCACAGATATGTAATATTGGATCATTTTCCTCAATAAATAAATGACCAAGTATAATAGTTTTGTCTCATTTGTTTAACTGGGTTCTCTTTATCTACTTTTAGGACTTGTGTGAAAATCTGATGATGTTTTAGGTCATATTTATGCAGAAATATAGAAAATTCGAAAGGGTTCACAGACTTTCAAGCACCACTGTATATGTGAGTGATTTTATAAATTGGCTGATTGAACCATTGGATGAATTCAGTAGATCTCAGTTCCAGGTTGCAAGAGTACAACATGTGAGAAAGTTCAAGGGGGTGAATACTTATGCAATGCACTGTACATTGTACATTTGAGAACACTGGTGCGTTTGCTGTGGACTAAAAACGCTCACTCGTAGATGCTCCACTTGTAGAATAACCTCACATTTAATGATGCAAACCGTGCTGGTGTTTTTGTTCGAACCTTTAGAGAATTGCAACTTGGCACAAACTTGTTACACCATGCACTCTAATAGCCACCCTCAAAGCACAGAGGACATTCATCACCTCTGGCTCGACCTCCTCCCTGCCTACACAGCCACCCCCTCCACCTCTTTGCCTTCTTCTCCACCAAGATCCAACCTCAATTAGGCGCTCTGTGTTGTCCTCAGATGAAAGTGGATGCTGGACTCCCTTCGACTTTTCCCTCCTCGCTTCTCCTGTTATTTCTGTACATGCTTGGCTGCCTTCGTCCCTTATTAGAGCTTTGGGTTTGGACCTCAGCAGGTCACTGGCCTCTGGGTTTCACTTTCTTCTGTGCTTAAAGCGTCAAAGAGAAAACACAAAACGCTTAATAAGCAGCCGACGGATATGCACACGCTTTCAATTATCACCACCACCCACATAAAGTTTTGTTTTGTTTTGAGAAGTCATCACGATGTCGTTAGCTTGCAAAGTGTGCCAGATTGAAAGAAATAAATATATTTATCCAGATAAGTACAAAACTTTAATCAGAAGTGTAATCAGTAAATTAGTTCAGTTTCACAAATGTTCCTTAACGAAAATGGTGTTTCAATCCATGCCTCAGGTCACAAGCTGTGGGTAAACAAAATAAAGAAAGAATAAGGTCTTGAGTACCGATGGTGGAAATGAGCTTCCTCTGGGTGTACTGTCCATGATAAAGTGAGGAGCTCAAGAATCTGAGAGAGAGCCTTGGAGTAAAGCCGATGCTCCTCCCAATTAAGGTGCTTTAGGCTCCTCTAGAAAGAGATGTATTAGGTACGGTATGTTTCACTGAACAGAGACCCTGGATCAGACCCAGGACCTGCTGGAAATTTATATCTCACAGTTGGTAATGTCTTGGGTTCCCCAAGGAGGTGCTGGGGATGATCTGTGGCTGGGATGATCTCAGCATCTTCCATCTTTGACCCAAACCAGGAAAAGCAGAATGAATGAATTGAAAATGTTCAAAAACATAAAAATAGTAAGAACTGTCCATACTTCACCTTTAACTTCTTTCTTATGGATCCAACATCCTTTATTCTTTCTGACATGGTGCCATGTCTTCTTCAGTTTGGTTGTTTTCCAGCTATTATTCTTTGGCTGTATGTTTTTTCTTCATGTCTTGTTGCAAGATATATGCCCACTTTTCATTTTTAACCTCTTTGAATTCTCTCTTTCAGGAGACGGGTGATCTCTCTTTGAGGGGCCCTGTTTTTAAAATTATTTAAATTGCCCTTTTTAAAAATGAAGTTATTTTCTTTTCTTTTTTCTTTTCTTTTCTTTTTTTTACCTTATTTTACCTGTAAATGAAATGAAACTGTTTTTTGTTTTGTTTTTAAATTAAATTCCAGTGTAATATCAGACTTTTGGACTTCACTGTACATTTTGCTTTTTTCCACCCAGAGGGATTAAGGATGCAAACTTTTGTACCTGATTGTACTTTACTCACTCAGAGCTAATAATAGACCTGGCTGATAAAACAATCTTTCACTGCAGAATCTGGAATGTTTCCTTCTGAAAACTGTCCAAGTCTCAATTTCCCAGAAAGACATAATTGGACTGACATTGGCAATAAATAAATAAATAAATAAATAAACAGATATTTTTGTGGAAAAAAAAAATTGGCAAACATGCAAGAATATCTCATCAACTGATTCAAGCAAAATCCTTGAATCATTTTTGAAAGATCTAATGCCATGCAAATGACAACAGTGAACTAAATACCTTCAGGATTCTGAAGCATGTGGCCAGAAATGTGTACAAACAGAATCAGCCAATGTGTAAAGCAAGATACTCATCAGAGGGCAGGTCAGAGGAGGGGAGGAGCTCTCAGGACTTCTCATCTCATCTCATTATCTGTAGCCGCTTTATCCTGTTCTACAGGGTCGCAGGCAAGCTGGAGCCTATCCCAGCTGACTACGGGCGAAAGGCGGGGTACACCCTGGACAAGTCGCCAGGTCATCACAGGGCTGACACATAGACACAGACAACCATTCACACTCACATTCACACCTACGCTCAATTTAGAGTCACCAGTTAACCTAACCTGCATGTCTTTGGACTGTGGGGGAAACCGGAGCACCCGGAGGAAACCCACGGGGAGAACATGCAAACTCCACACAGAAAGGCCCTCGCTGGCCACGGGGCTCGAACCCGGACCTTCTTGCTGTGAGGCGACAGTGCTAACTGCTACACCACCATGCCGCCCTCTCAGGACTTCATTTTGAAAATAAATTGGACTTTAATTTTCCTACCAATGGGTGCATACTTTTGCAGAGACAACAAACAAACAAACAAACAAACAAACAAATAAATACATTGCCTGACTCAAAAAAGTCACCATTTGGATTTAAGTAAGCAAATACTTAAGAGCCTTTGACTGGATAATTACTGCAGTGATTAATGTGTTTCAGTTGGTAACAATACTTTAACCCTAACTGATGCAGTGAGTAGCTTCTCATTTCCTGAACCACCACGTCAGAAGGCGTATCCCGTGCTCATGGAAAAGATGTTACTGTGTTTCAGAAGGTCAAATTATCGACCTGCATCAAGCAAAGAAAACAACTAAGGAGATGACTGAAATGACTGGAATTGGATTAAGAACTGACCAACGCATTATTAAAGCCTGGAAGGATCGTGGTGATCCATCAACTTCATGGAAGAAATGTGGTTGGAAAAAACTCTTGACTGAGCGTGATCAGAGATCACGTCTATGCTTGGTGATGTCAAATAATGAAAAACCGACAGTAGAACTCATGATTATGTTTAATACTGAAATTAAGAGCATTATCACATGCACAATGTGACAAGAACTCATCGGATTGGGACTTAACAGCTGTGTGTCCAGAAGAAAACCACTTGTTAGTGAGACTAACCAGGAGAAAAGGCTTCAGTTTGTGAGGGAGCATAAAGATTGGCCTCTGGAGCAACAGAAAAATGTCATGTGATCTGATAAGTCCAGATTGACCCTATTCCTGAGCAATGGAGTGCTCAGGGTAAGAGCGATGGACCCATCATGCATAGTGGCCACTGTACAAGCTTCTGGAGGCAGTGTTATGATCTGGGGTTGCTTCAGTTGGTTAGGTCGAGACTCAGCAACCTCATGGGGCAATAAAATGAAATCAGCTGACAACCTGAATGTACTGAATGACCAGGTTATCGTCACATCAATGGATTTTTTTCTTCCCTGATGGTACAGGAATAAAATTAGGGCTCAGATTGTGATGGTGGTTCAGGAAGCATGAGGAACCGTTTTACGGTCCTGACCTTAACACCAGAGAAAGTCTTTGGAATGCTGGAGAAAACTTTGCAGAGTGGTTCACCTCTCCAGTCATCAAAACAAGATCATGGCCAAAAGTTAATGCAACTCTGGATGGAATTAAATGTTGTGACATTGTATAAGGTTGTTGAATATGCATCATAATCAAGGCGCATAAAGGCGGGCCAATGAAATAGTGCATGCGACTTTTTTTTTTTGGCAGTGTATATACATACATTGAATTTGTTATTATTATTATTATTATTATTATTATTATTATTATTATTATTATTATTTTCCAACATTCATTTCCAGGCACTAGCTGGGTTTGTTTGTTTGTTTGTTTGTTTGTTTGTTTGTTTGTTTTGTGAATTTCTAATTTGGACTAATTCCTTTTAGCTCATGTAACTCTTGTGTTGCTTCACAGGGAAACCCCCCCACAATTAATTAGAAAATAATCAGGAAAATAATCAAGGACAGCGTGGTGTGATGAAGCGGAGTTCCTGTTCCCTCCCAGAAGCTGATTATGTTCCAGCAACAGCATGTCCTGAAATGTTTGGTTCCTCTTACACAGCAGCGATTTGCAAATAATTACCATTTTTATTAATTACATAATATCACATCATACTTTTCATCCATTTATACTTGTAATTAATGTTATGGAACATCTACAAAACAAATTCGAGACCTCCGTGTTTCTGTAGTGTAGCGTATGAGTGCTCCAGTACTGCAGGTGGCGCTGTTAAAATTTTCTGATTTAAAATTCTTTGATTTCAGCAACTATAGGACTGAAATTCGTCCATGTTAGAATGAATCAGTTTGGTCACAACAAGTTTGTAACAGTCACAGGTTTTGTTGCTTCATCCACGAAGTCCACCAAGCACCTCTGTGCATGACGTGTACGATATTAGTTTATTCCAATTACATCATTGCTTGTGGAAGCTCGCCATTGCTGTCTAGGCTTTTAGTTCCTGTTCTCAGTTACTGTTATAGCAGCTATAAAGTTTCCTCACTGGCCTTGTTTCCTCTTTTCCATGGACAAAAACCCTGCAGCTTATCATGCTATCAAAACCGCAAAGTACAAACGTATCCTTATCAGCTTTACCGTTGCCTTTTACAAGCCTTCTATAAATGTAAAATAAATGTCTCCTTTCAGCAGAAAACATCTCCATATTACACTGTTTGTCTGAAGTCCCTGTGAATGAGCTGTTACTATAGAAACGATAACGGATAAGAACAAGGGCATTAATATACATCTGTGATTAATCAACACTTTTTGACCAATCAAAATCGAGGATTCAGCAGAAATGTTATTATATAACTCCATTCTGAGATGTGTGTGTGTGTGTGTGTGTAGAACCTACAGCAGTCAGTTCAGCCTCTACTGGCCATATTTGCTATTTAGAGAAGCCACAGCCAACACACACACACACACACACACACACACGTTTCACATATACATACATAACCATATTGCATTAGCCCCATGTGAGAGGATCACAGGCTCATGCTATTGGCCGTTGCCATAACAATAGGGGCGGGGAGGCAAGCGGAGGTGGAGACTGAGCCTGATTATAAAATCCTTCACAGAGACACATTTGCTTCCTGTATTTTTTTCTTTCATATTTTCAGTTGTTGCTATTTTATTACCTCTCTCTCTCTCTCTCTCTCTCTCGGCGGCAGGGGGGAAGGAGGGCCTCGCATGAAAAGCAGCAGAAGGGAAGGCAGTGCAGGAGCAGCCTGTGGAGACGGGGACAGACTGTGTGTGTGTGTGTGTCCACCTCCATCACACTCCAACACACACACACACACATCCTCCAGTTGTGGATTTATCAGTGCTGCCAAAGAAGCTGGAGGGCCTTGTGTTGTCCTCGTCCCCAGCAGCACCACCAGCAGCACCAGCACTAGCAGCAGCGTCAGGGACGCACACGCTCCTCATCCACTCCTGTGAGTATAAACTGCAGTGCCAAAACATATGAGCTGTGATTCGGAAACAGGAACTTGTTGCTTTGATTTACAGGCTAGTCACGCTGGAGAGCGCCGAGCTGGAAGAGGTCATGGGGTGTGTGTGGATGAGTGAGTGTGTGTGTGTGTGGTCTGCTAAATGTTGACTAATTCATTAAGCTGTCTACTTGTAGAAGGCATTTGAATGGTTTAAGTTGCATCATGATGGAAAGGTTTTTCAGCTAAAACTTTGGTACTTCAATAGAGTGTTTGTTAATTTCTTGTTCTGGCACACCACACAGATGTTGAATTTTGAGAGCACACGCTACTAAAGATCAGTGTTTTTTCACTGGGGGGGGGAGAGGGGTCATTTCATTGAGTTACAGAAGTAAAAATCATGACTTCTTGTTGCTGCTGCTGTTGTTGTTGTTGTTGTTGTTAAAGTTACACTTGTTCTTGTAGTTATTACTCTTCTGCTGAACAAGTCGAATCCAAACCACAACAACTCCGAAACAAAAAGTAAAGAAGTAATTTTAACATGAAGGAACTTTAAATGTAAAAAAAAAAAAGCAAATAGCCAAATAGTATCGTTTACATTTTAATAATGGACCTAATATTTGAATAGATGGCTGTGGAATTTATTATTATTATTAGTAGTAGTAGCAGTAGTAGTAGGGGCAGTAGTAGTAGGGGCGGCACGGTGGTGTAGTGGTTAGCGCTGTCGCCTCACAGCAAGAAGGTCCGGGTTCGAGCCCCGTGGCCGGCGAGGGCCTTTCTGTGTGGAGTTTGCATGTTCTCCCCGTGTCCGCGTGGGTTTCCTCCGGGTGCTCCGGTTTCCCCCACAGTCCAAAGACATGCAGGTTAGGTTAACTGGTGACTCTAAATTGAGCGTAGGTGTGAATGTGAGTAAGGTAAGGTAAGGTAAGGTAACTTTATTTGTACTCAAAGGTAGATTTGGTTGCAGGCAAAAGTAGCAAAAGCTTACACAGACAACAAAATACTGACCCACAGCAAACTTATACCAACAGCCCAGTACTGGATAGTGACAGCGGACAATAACAAAACAAAACAAGAACAACAAAAGCACAAACGTGACAAACAGACAAGTGCTCCAAGCAAAGATATGAAGAAGGACAAATAAACAATAAATATATAAATATGTGTAAAAATCACAGGGGGAAAACCTTAAAATATTGGACTCATGTGCTATTCAATGTGTTAATAGCAGAGGGGATAAAACTGCATCTATACCTCTTAGTTTTGCAGGCTGGCATTAGGAACCTACGACCTGAGGGGAGAGGCTGAAATTCACCATATAGTGGGTGGGATGTATCGTTTAAGATAGACCCCGCTAGTCTCTGCAACTGCCTACTGTAGAGAGACTCCATGTTGAGCTGTGGTTCTCCAATTAACTTACCAGCCCACTTCACAATCTGATTCAGGGAATTTCTGTTTTTGAGGGGTAGGTTACTGAACCATGACACAAGAGTGTGAATGGTTGTCTGTGTCTATGTGTCAGCCCTGTGATGACCTGGCGACTTGTCCAGGGTGTACCCCGCCTTTCGCCCATAGTCAGCTGGGATAGGATCCAGCTTGCCTGCGACCCTGTAGAACAGGATAAAGCGGCTATAGATAATGAGATGAGATGAGTAGTAGTAGTAGTAGTAGTACTACAATCGAAAAGTTTAAGAACCCCTGCTATAGAATTCACTAAATGAGAGAAGAAAGAAAAATGAGTTAAATTCAAACAAACAAAAACACACACATGCACACATTTGTCTTACTGTCCTTGTGAGGACCTTTTGCGACCCTCAATAAAAAAAACGAAACATTTGATACTTTTCAGTTTAATTTTATTTATTTATTTATTTATTTATTAGAAGCTGCAAAAAAAAAGGAGTTTTCCTCATTAAGACAAGCCAGATATCGCTACAAAGTCAAAACTCTTAGATATTCCTGTCCTTCTGGCCAAATTGGGTCCTCAATAAGCTATAAATACACACACACACACACACACCATGTTAATGTGATGTAAATCCAGTCAAATAGGATTACAATAACACTGTGCTTAAAAAGGATATTTTGACTGTTGGGTTTCTGTGAAGTTCTTTCAGGAGCACTGTGTGACCTAATTAAAGAAGAAAAAGAAAGTAGAAGGTTATAAATAATTTAATCAGATGAGAGTTGCTTTGACGGCTAGCTAGCTTTCATGCACAGGCATGCTGTAAAAATATATAATATACACTCACAAAAATATGTACAGCACAATGCGTGAAATCATGCAGATACAAATCAAGAGCTTCAGTTAATGTTCACAATGTTCAAACAATAGAATGGGAAAAACTGTGATCTCAAAGTGTGACTTTCTTGGTGCCAGATGGACTGCTGGTTTGAGTATTTCAGGAACTGCTGAGAAATCTCTTGCGGTTTTCACACACAAACAACAGTCTGTAGAGTTTACACAGACAGAATGGTGCGAAAAACAAAAAACATCGAGTGAGTGAGTGAGTGAGTGAGTGAGAGTTCTGTGGGTGGAAACAAACACCTTGTTGATCAGAGAGGTCAGAGGAAAATGGACAGAGTCAAGGTGGTTTGAGCTTTATTTGCCAGGAAGGATATAGTAACTCATATAATCACTCTTTACAACCGTGGTGAGCAGAAAAGCATCTCAGCAGAACAGCAACAGCAGAACACATCGAGTTCCACTCCTGCAGCCAAGAACAGGGATCTTAGAGTCAAGAACAAGTTCCTATTAAAGTGGCCGGTGAGTGTATAATCACTGAACGTCTCAGGTCTCACAAGAAGAAAGACTTGGAGGAAGATAAGATGAAAAGTTAAAGCAGAGGTGTGGAAAAGGAAAAGCACGGGTAAATTGTACCAAAGTGGAACTGAAGATCAAAATCTTCTTGAGTTAAAAGCGAAAGTAAAAAATATCCTAAAGTGTTCAAAACTGAAAGGAAATGTTTTAAACTGATGAAGTTAGAAGTCACTGAAGTGGGAGTCGGTGTTGGTGTTTGGTGGGTTGGTGTTTTAAAGTGAAATGGAAATAAAGCACAAATTAAATGCACCCATTCTACTGATATCAACAGTGTGTACAGCATATAGACATTACCTGCTTGTAAGAACGACTATTCTGAAGGTTTAAATAAAAATTAAAAAATTAAATTAAAAAAATAACAAGTAAAAAGTTTGTATTTCTTGGAAATGTGATTCAGTAAGAGTACAGGTATTCAAGTTCAGTGATACTCAAGTGGTGATGATCAATATAATTCAATAACATCCATCCATCCATTATCTGTAGCCGCTTTATCCTGTCCTACAGGGTCGCAGGCAAGCTGGATCCTATCCCAGCTGACTACGGGCGAAAGGCGGGGTACACCCTGGACAAGTCGCCAGGTCATCACAGGGCTGACACATAGACACAGACAACCATTCACACTCACATTCACACCTACGCTCAATTTAGAGTCACCAGTTAACCTAACCTGCATGTCTTTGGACTGTGGGGGAAACCGGAGCACCCGGAGGAAACCCACGCGGACACGGGGAGAACATGCAAACTCCACACAGAAAGGCCCTCGCTGGCCACGGGGCTCGAACCTGGACCTTGTTGCTGTGTGGCGACAGCGCTAACCACTACACCACCGTGCCGCCCCCAATAACGTCAATATTGTGATAAATTATGCCACAATACACCCTTCTGAGACATTATGATCTATTTTATTTATTTATTTTATTTAAACATGTGAATGGAACCTAATGGAAGCAGTTGATGTTAAATATTCATTAAAAATGATTATTATATAATAGAACATATCAAGGTCAGATTCTTTTTCAAGGCAACATCACACTTTCGGAGCAAACGTGTGTTGTACGAAAAAATATCGTGATATGATATTTTAGTCAAATCACCCCACCCCTTTACTGAATACTATACATACCTAAGTGCAGCAACAAAGTACAATTCCTGAAGTATTTTCTGCTCCTGAACTAAAGATATTGAAGCACAGCAGAAGTGTTTCAGCTATATAGATTCAACACACCGCGTAATTCAAGTCAAGTTTATTTTTAAAAAATTCAGGCTGAATGGAAAAACCGTGAACTGTGAAAATCACAGTAAATGATCCTGAATATTGAAGCGACTCCTCACATCTGTAGTTATTTTCTATCCAGGCTCACCTGCTGAATAATACATGAGCTGAAACGACTGTTACTTGGCTCTAATATTTGCTTTTACCTTCCCCATGACTCATAATCATTCACCTCGGCATCTGAGTTGGTGCTTCTCGAGAAGGTGATTGCTGATAATTGCTCAGTTGAGTTTCACTGAACGGAGACAAATAAGAGGCATTATTGCCTACTGGAGTCAAATTAGAGTGCAGGAGAAATTACATCCGAGAGATGAAATGGGCAAATAAAAAAAAAATGAATAAAGAAAAAGAGAGCATGGCTTCGAAGGGTGAACTTGAGAGTCAATTATTGAGATCCAGGTTGGCAAAAACATGACCCTGTGAATAGATGTGTTTGAACTTTGTAGATCTTAAACATCTCAGAAGGAACAGAAAAGTCAGAAGAGGTTTGATCAAGTAAAATGGAAGAAAGTTCATTTTCCCCCTCCCTCTGCTAGCAAATCGCTCCAATATCTGAAAAGCAGTATTCATCGGGGGCGTCGTGGCTCAGGTGGCTAAGGCGCCATATCTTAAATCTGGGGACCTGGGTTTGATTCCAACCCGAGGTCATTTCCCGATCCCTCCCCGTCTCTCTCTCTCCCACTCATTTCCTGTCCTGTCCAATAAAGGTGAAAAAAGCCCAAAAAATATCTTTAAAAAGAAAAGCAGTATTCGTCAGGGTTCTGGAGCAGTGACGAATATGTCGCTAAAATGTGTTGCTTTGTCGATTTAATGTCTCATTTCTACATTTAATAGAGAACAGCGTGACAGTGTGACTAAAAAGCCGCCCATTAGTTGACTTGCAAAAGTTTGTACCCCCTTTGAGAACAAAATACAATTTTCACTACAACTATAAAATATTTCCAGGAACGTTTCTCAAATTTTTTTTTTTGGGAACATTTCCCTTATAAAACATTTTCCAAGCAAGAATTTGTATTCTTGTACTCAATTTGGACCACTGTGGATCATATTAACTTCCTGGTTTTATTTATTTATCATTAGATGAACCCCTTTCCCTTCCAGATTCACTGGATATGAGCAATCAAGTGCTCTGATTGGCTACTCGACTACTAGGATATCGGCTCATAATATGTGAGTAGAGAAAAACAAAATGGCGGCATGTGTTGCTGAACCAACTGAAGATGAAATAAAAACTCTACTCGAAAGCAAACAAAACCCCCGAAATACAAAAAAGCAACAAAATATGGAATACATTTTGTATAAAGTTTTTATTTATTGAATTTGTTAAAAAATAAAAATAAAAATAGTCTGTTTCTCAAAATCCAGTGAATGTGGGTAGAATAAAACAGTTATTCCACTCAATCTCATTGTACATGGCTTATAGACAACTTGTCGCTACATGCCTCGTCGGCTATTAGCTCATGTATGCCTCGATTTCATGGAATAACTGTTAAATATCCATAATCACACTGGTACTCGTAATAAATCATAATCTTAACCTCCATAGTGGTCGATTTTGTTTCCTTGGACTCATGGATGATATGCCACGTTAGTCCATGGATTTATTTCCTTCACTATTACAAGTACCAAAAAAATTTTCAAAGCGTGAGGATATTCATAGCAACAGAAAATGAAAATCTTACTTCTTGAATGCGATATAAATATTCTCTAATAACTTCCTGACTTATTATGCCCTGACTCAGTTCTTCCGTTCCGAGATTACTTCATCAAAGCTTCCTCACTTTCCTTGACGTTTATAATTCTTCTTATAAAATGATATTTTCAGATCAAGTCTGGAGGTTAAGAACCTCATGAGGGAAAAGAAATTTGGTTCAGAAACTTGTTTTTGGTTTATTTCAACGTTTTGAATTATTGTTGCGACAATTACTTGCTTTGATTTACCAATTCCCACCCACTAACTACGTAGCTATCACACACCAGCTACCAAGGGTGAGCACTAACACAAGCTTCTTCGAAGACACATGAAGCCATCAAGAACTGCTGCATCACAGGGCAGTTTAATAATAATAATAATAATAATAATAATAATAATAATAATAATAAGTTTAACATACAGTGGTGCTTGAAAGTTTGTGAACCCTTTAGAATTTTCTATATTTCTGCATAAATATGACCTAAAACATCATCAGAGTTTCATGCAAGTCCTAAAAGTAGATAAAGAGAACCCAGTTAAACAAATGAGACAAAAATATTATACTTGGTCATTTATTTATTGAGGAAAATGATCCAATATTACATATCTGTGAGTGGCAAAAGTATGTGAACCTCTAGGATTAGCAGTTAATTTGAAGGTGAAATTAGAGTCAGGTGTTTTCAATCAATGGGATGACAATCAGGTGTGAGTGGGCACCCTGTTTTATTTAAAGAACAGGGATCTATCAAAGTCTGATCTTCACAACACATGTTTGTGGAAGTGTATCATGGCACGAACAAAGGAGATTTCTGAGGACCTCAGAAAAAGCATTGTTGATGCTCATCAGGCTGGAAAAGGTTACAAAACCATCTCTAAAGAGTTTGGACTCCACCAATCCACAGTCAGACAGATTGTGTACAAATGGAGGAAATTCAGGACCATTGTTACCCTCCCCAGGAGTGGTCAACCAACAAAGATCGCTCCAAGAGCAAGGTGTGTAATAGTCAGCGAGGTCACAAAGGACCCCAGGGTAACTTCTAAGCAACCGAAGGCCTCTCTCACGTTGGCTAATGTTAATATTCATGAGTCCACCATCAGGAGAACACTGAACAACAATGGTGTGCATGGCAGGGTTGCAAGGAGAAAGCCACTGCTCTCCAAAAAGAACATTGCTGCTCATCTGCAGTTTGCTAAAGATATGTGGACAAGCCAGAAGGCTATAGATAGTTTTCACATGACGTCACAGAGTCGGGGATTCCCTAGTGGCGGCCATCTTGCGGGTCAAGCTTACCATATGGGTGACTGAGCACACATTGTAACACGCGAGTACAAAGTCTTCAAAAGAACCCAAGCAGGCTATTTAAAGCTAGCAATGGTGCACACCTGTTGTATTCACGGCTGTCGTAATAGGTCAAATGATGAAGTCAAGCGGAGCTTTTATGGAATTCCCACTGTACGGGAGCACGAAGGTGAGCAAACAAAGAAACTCAGCATACAAAGGAGAAATCTATGGCTTGCGAGAATCAACTGCAAGGATTATCAGCCTTCCAAACACAGCAAAGTCTGCTCCGATCATTTTATAAGTGGTAAGTTGTTTAAATAAACAATCAATTGTGTTTAAGTTTGTTTTTGGAAACCAAAACATCATGTGAACAATCTCTGGAGAATGCCTAACTGGAACCGCTGAGTGTACGTTTACATTGTAATGTACACTTAATATCGCTCGTTTGTCACGTTTCTATTTGAAACTTGTCACTTCACTCATGCAAGGGTCATTTTTGAAAAACATTTTAGGTCTATTCTGTATGATTTGATTTGTGTTTGGGATGCAAACAGCGCGCCTTTTGGCAGATGCTGCCTGAATCGCGCAGATCCGATTTTTTTTTTGGGGGGGGGGCATTGGAGTGTCTGATTATAATTTCAAAGTAAATTCTGTATTAAAATTACTAAATAAGCAAATCCATTACAGTCCATGAAACAGGAAGTATAAGGATGAGAAAAAAACAGTTTAAATCGGAAAGCTGCGCACATTTGCTCAGCCCGAGCGGTGTGCAGGACTGTGCAAATGTGCGCAGCTTTCCGATTTAAACTGTTTTTTTCTCATCCTTATACTTCCTGTTTCATGGACTGTAATGGATTTGCTTATTTAGTAATTTTAATACAGAATTTACTTTGAAATTATAATCAGACACTCCAACGCCCCCCCTAAAAAAAAAAATCGGATCTGCGCGATTCAGCCGTGAAAAAGGCGGCATCCGACAAAAGGCGCGCTGTGAATATATAAAGTTGTATATATCAGACAGCCTTTAAAGTTTGAAGTCAGTTTCAGGCTTTGGAGCAGGCTTTGGCAGTTTCAGGCTTTGGCAGCCCTGCATAGTCACTTGAAAATGCATCTTTGTCTACTTCGTAGGGGTCAATTCCCCCAATCAAGGCCAGTTTGGCTGCATACCATTGTCGTGAGATGTCGTCTAATGTATCTATATACTTCTGTTTGCTTGATTTTGCCGACATTGATCTTTATTTTAGAAAACTGACTATATAACTTCATAAATTCGTCCGAGATAACGTAGCTGGTAATGGCGATGGTCCGTTTTGTTTGCCCCACAAGAGGGCGGCCGGAGGGCGTTCCCCGGAATGCCGTGACGTCAGTGAAAACTATCTATTGGAAAAATGTTTTGTGGATGGATGAGACCAAAATAGAACTTTTTGATTTAAATGAGAAGCATTATGTTTGGAGAAAGGAAAACACTGCATTCCAGCATAAGAACCTTATCCCATCTGTGAAACATGGTGGTGGTAGTATCATGGTTTGGGCCTGTTTTGCTGCATCTGGGCCAGGACGGCTTGCCATCATTGATGGAACGATGAATTCTGAATTATACCAGCAAATCCTAAAGGAAAATGTCATGTTATCTGTCCATGAACTGAATCTCAAGAGAAGGTGGGTCATGCAGTAAGACAATGACCCTAAGCACACAAGTCATTCTACCAAAGAATGGTTAAAGAAGAATAAAGTTAATGTTTTGGAATGGCCAAGTCAAAGTCCTGACCTTAATCTAATCGAAATGTTGTGGAAGGACCTGAAGCGAGCAGTTAATGTGAGGAAACCCATCAACATCCCAGAGTTGAAGGTGTTCTGTACAGAGGAATGGGCTAAAATTCCTCCAAGCCGGTGTGCAGGACTGATCAACAGTTAGCGGAAACGTTTAGTTGCAGTTATTGCTGCACAAGGGGGTCACAGCAGATACTGAAAGCAAAGGTTCACATACTTTCGCCACTCACAGATATGTAATCCGACATTCGAATTCTTCTTGGGGACTTCAATGCCCATGTCGGGAAAGACACTGATGCCTGGCCAAATGTTATCGGAAAACAGTATTGTGATCAGCCGAGTGCGGCTGAAACTCTCCAGCCAAAGGAGAAAGAAACACTCTTCCTTGCCCAACCTAGATCTCTTGCGATCAGGCAAAAAAATTGAGGATTTCTGGCAATCTCTTTGTCGCCACTCAATAGATCTCCCCGCCTCTGGTTACTCCTTAGACGAAGACTGGAATAACATCAAAGTAGCCTTCCGCAATGCCTCTCATGAGTCTCTCAGTCGAAGACCCACCAAGTTCTGTGATAAACATCTTTCCACTGAAACCTTGTGCCTCATTGAGAAATGCAACGAAGTGAAAAAGCTGAAGGCATCTGAGAGAAGCCGCGAACTGTATATCAAAATCAATAGGCAAGTCAAGAAAAGTGTTCAGAAGGATGATGAGAACTGGGCCTTGAATTTAGCCTCAGAACTTCAGGATGCTGTTACTTTTGGCAACCAACGGGAGGTGTGGCATAACATCAACATTCTCTCTGGTAGAAAGAAGAAGAAGAAGAAGAACGCCTCCTCCGCAGTTTGAGACAAGGACGGGGACTGTATTGACCAACTCTTCTCTCTGTGCGTTATCATCGAGCAAGCTCTTGAGTACAATCTTCCCCTGTTTATTAATTTCATCGATTTTAAAGCAGCTTTTAACTCAGTCAATCTCGATTATATCTGGGCTGCTCTCGAACACTACGGCATACCCATCAAATACATCAACATATTCAGAGCATTCTATTCCAACACAGTGAGTGCAGTACGCATCAGAGACAAGCTGACAGAATGGTTCGACGTCAACTCTGGTACAGGCCAAGGCGATATACAGGCCCATCCCATCTTCAACATTGTCCTCAACTGGGTCTTGGAATGAGCATTATCAGAGAGAAACATCTCAAATGGTTTTCTGCTGCAAAAACGTTGCAGTTCATGGCAGCCAGCAGCTTACATCAGCGATCTTGATTATGCTGATGACATCACCATCCTTGGCAGCAGTGTAGCTGGTCTTCAGGAAGCGACATCAAATATTTCCTACTTCGGCAAAGAAGCTGGCTTAAAGATCAATGCCAAGAAGACCAACTGCATGCTGATAGGCAAATTCCATAATCAACGCCCATTTCAGCAGGACAAAATCCTTGACATAATAGTGGATGACGATCACTTGGAGCAGGTGAATCATTTCAGGTACCTTGGCTCAATCATCTCAAGTGATGGCTCCATAGATAAAGAAATCAACATCAGGATCGGGAAAGCCTCTGGAGCGTTCAACTCCCTGAACAACATTTGGAGAAACCGTGGAATTACTCTCCGCACAAAGATCAAGATCTTGGAATGTGGTGTCTTTTCACTTCTGCTATATGGCTCCCCGACCTGGGCCCTAATAGATAAGCAAGTGCAACGTTTGGAAAGCTTCCAACACTCTTGCCTTCGGCGGATCTTAGATATTCATTGGGATGATTACATCCCCAATAAAGAGCTCCATGCAAGATCTTCCTGCATCAAACTTGGTACCCATGCTCAGTTAAATAGGCTACGATACTTCGGTCACATCGCAAGAATGGAACCATCTCGACTACCAAAGTACCTTCTTAACTGGACTCCCTCGCACGGTGCCCGAAGTGTTGGACGACCTCGTCAGAGCATTTTACGAACAAAACAGCTTCAACTCTGGGATGTTGGTGGGTTTCCTCACATGAACTGCTCACTTCAGGTCCTTCCACAACATTTGGATTGGATTAAGGTCAGGACTTTGACTTGGCCATTCCAAAACATTAACTTTATTCTTCTTTAACCATTCTTTGGTAGAACGACTTGTGTGCTTAGGGTCGTTGTCTTGCTGCATGATCCACCTTCTCTTGAGAGTCAGTTCATGGACAGATGTCCTGACATTTTCCTTTAGAATTCACTGGTATAATTCAGAATTCATTGTTCCATCAATGATGGCAAGCCGTCCTGGCCCAGATGCAGCAAAACAGGCCCAAACCATGATACTACCACCACCATGTTTCACAGCTGGGATAAGGTTCTTATGCTGTAATGCAGTGGTTTCCTTTCTGCAAACATAATGCTTCTCATTTAAACCAAAATTCTATTTTGGTCTCATCCATCCACAGAACATTTTTCCAATAGCCTTCTGGCTTGTCCACATGATCTGTAGCAAACTGCAGACAAGCAGCAATGTTCTTTTTGGAGAGCAGTGGCTTTCTCCTTGCAACTCTGCCATGCACACCACTGTTGTTCAGTGTTCTCCTGATGGTGGACTCATGAACATTAACATTAGCCAATGTGAGATAGGCCTTCAGTTGCTTAGAAGTTACCCTGGGGTCCTTTGTGACCTCGCCGACTATTACATGCCTTACTCTTGGAGTGATCTTTGTTGGTCGACCACTCCTGGGGAGGGTAACAATGGTCTTGAAATTCCTCCATTTGTACACAATCTGTCTGACTGTGGATTGGTGGAGTCCAAACTCTTTAGAGATGGTTTTGTAACCTTTTCCAGCCTGATGAGCATCAACAACGCTTTTTCTGAGGTCCTCAGAAATCTCCTTTGTTCGTGCCATGATACACTTCCACAAACATGTGTTGTGAAGATCAGACTTTGATCGATCCCTGTTCTTTAAATAAAACAGGGTGCCCACTCACACCTGATTGCCATCCCAATTGATTGAAAACACCTGACTCTAATTTCACCTTCAAATTAACTGCTAATTCAAGAGGTTCACATACTCTTGCCACTCAAAGATATGTAATATTGGATTATTTTCCTCAGTAGATAAATGACCAAGTATAATATTTTTGTCTCATTTGTTTAACTGGGTTCTCTTTATCTACTTTTAGGACTTGTGTGAAAATCTGATGATGTTTTAAGTGATATTTATTCAGAAATATAGAAAATTCTAAAGGGTTCACAAACTTTCAAGCACCACTGTATTCTTCACATGAAATTTGGTGATAATTGGCTGAAAACTGATAGAAAAATAGCATCCTAAAAATGTTCAGAGGATAATAATAAGAAGAAAGGAGAAAGATCCTGAGTGAGAGTAACAATTTGCACCAGCACTGCTAGCGCAAATTAAAAAGGGGTAAAAAGAAAGAAAAGAAAAAGAAAAAGTGAGAAGCGGCAGCCAAAATGTGCACAGCGTACTCTCAACTGGAAACAGAAGTTTAGGAAGGTAATACACTTAAAGGAAAAATCTATCTGCCCTCTTCCATATACATGAGCTCACAGATACCCAAGATTCATTCGCGTTGCTTTGATTGACAGGGGAATGAGAACAGACCCCTCCTACCCAGAGTGCATAGCCAATTTTGCTCTCTTGGACTCCTGGCCACAGATAGCTGTGGCGTTGTCACGTAGGATTTCTGCACTCACTCGATCTTTTTAGTCAGAAACAAGGTCACGCTAAACCAACACAGTGATCCGAGCAGAGGTCAGAGTTGGCGCGTGTGTCTCAGCTCGCCTCTTCACTCTCCACATGTGTTTTCTTTCATGTTTTTCTAACGTCACTGCTCACAACCCTGTGCACTAATGGCCCCCTTTTACCAAGTGCACAATACTAGAACACGCCACTATTTACAGCCCTGACTGATATTCAATACAAATCCACAGCAGGTTTATTTTGAACAGGTGTCTTCATCCAACTTTGTGTGCTCAGACTCATTTGGGGACATGTGAATGGAGATGACATGAAGAAGATCCTTCCATTTTCTAGCTAGGCGATGAATGGACAATCAATATACCGTAGTCAGAGGTTGCAAAAGTATATGTTAGGGTGCATCAGTTGCCCTCACTTTCATAAAATCTGATGCATTTTTGTTTGGGTGTTCCTTTTCACCAGTAAAGATATCCTGTAAAATTTTTTGACCATATTCAAAAGTCTAATGGTGGCACCATGAGGTTCATTTTTTGCCAAAAAAACGCTTATTTTATGTTTTCGCGTAAGGTTTGAATCACAATGTTGGACTCCATTTATTGATTTCTTGTGACCCAGAGATCATGTTAAGAACCTTTGCAAGGGATTGAGAAGCATTAATGTGATTCATAATACAGTTGTATTGTTTAAAAGTAGTTGAACAATCGATTCAATGAACAGCTAAAACTCAAACTGTGCTTGATAATATATTTAGAATATGTACTAAAAATGTGTATCTAAGATATTTGGTATACTCTATAAGGCTGCTGGGCCATAGAAGGTTCACGCTGCACGCTGCATGCTGCACGCTACACGCTACACGTTCACGTGAAGAACCGGACCCTGGGCCATTAAACTTCATGCTTGGATGTTCACGTGTTGCGCCTGTTCTACTTTGACCGAGTAACCAACAATATGGACTCTTCGGATGACGACGATTGCCTCATTCTGCTTTTACTGAGACAGAGGAAGAGAAAAAGGAACAGAATTTGGAGCCGAGAACACTTCCTTCTGAGAGAAACCCGTGGTGAATTTCACCGAACATTCTATAATCTGCTTGACAATCCCGATGAAGAACTATTTTTCAATTATACCATTCAATTATATTTTTTCTGAAGTTTTCCCCTGAAAGCATAGAGTTATCTCCCTAGACCCGTTCTGATTGGCTGGCGCGGCGGTGACCGCATGCATTGACTGGAATTTCCATCTTCACGCCTAGAAAAAAGTGTGCATGTTCATTTCACGCTTCACGCGTGAAGTGTGCAGCGTGCAGCGTGCAACGTGAACGCCGTTCTATGGCCCAGAGCAAGTCATGCTACGTTTGTCCACTTTTCTTTACACGCGTGTAGCGTGTAGTGTGCAGCATGCAGCGTGCAGCGTGAACCTTCTATGGCCCAGCTGCCTAAGGTGCCATAATGTTTCATGAAAAGTGATCGAAATTTTGTCATAAAAGTCATAAAATAGCAGCTTTTTCCATAACTTTGAGCTCCTGGTGCCACCATTAAACTTTTGAATTTTGTCAAAATATTTCACCCAGTGTGTTTTCTTACCAAAAGGAACATAAAAACAAAAATGCATCATGATCGGAGGAACTTTTCATTTTTAGGGGGCAACTGATGCACCCTAGTATTATATTTGTATCTCATTATTGGTTTCACTGTCACAAGACAATTTATTGAGGTGAAAAACACAACACGACACAATTTGATGGTTCATTCATGGTGCTGTAATATTCTATTCCGGTCGATTTTGTGCCCTTGCAAATATTTTGCTCATAAACTCATCAGGAGCTCTGCTTTGAGGCACTGACTAAATATATTGATTGTCAGATTGTCATTGTGGCAGTTTGTGGTTCTCAGCAAAGGTTCTATAGAAAATTAGAAAGCATCCTCATTTCAAAACACACGTCTGATGACTTTCAAACAAATCTATGAGAGACCAGAGGAAACAGAGAGATGGAATAATTGATGGATAATTCACCAATATTAAATACTCATAAATGAAGTGGAGGGAAAAACGGGGGGGGAATTTATGGAACCACAGTATCTCTGTTCATTTCTTCTCAGTCCTTTTTTTTTTTTTATTTGTTAACCTCCTACACAGGAGCATTTGGATATACAGTGCTGTGCAAAAGTCTTAGGCACATAAAAAGAAATGTTGTAGACCAAAAACGGCTTAAAAATTATGAAATTAAATGTTTCAACATCAAAAAAATACTATAAACAATGAGCAGTAAGCCATAATAACGAGACCATCGATGACTGCGTAGCTCACTCCGGCCCCGTCTAGTCCAAAAGGAATGATCTAAAGTGGGCCACCACAATTGCGCAATAAATGTTGCAAGCTATATACACTATATACAAGCTATAGAAGATAGAAGCGATATCCACCCTAGGAATACCGACCTATTTACCAGAAAGAATCCAAAACGGCGAGGAATTGACCCAGAAGAAGCGATTTTTGTTGAACTGCAAGACATTAAGGCTTAATTAGTCCATAACTTCATTAATAATTGTAATTAAGCAAATCTGGGTAGAAGTTCTATGCACCCTAGGTGCCCCTACCTTCATGCCAGAAAGAATCAAAATCGGTGAAGAATTGAGGGAGAAGAAGTGATTTATGTGGAAACTGCTTGTTAGGGATTGATTAATTACTCCATATCTTCATTATTAATTGCAGTTATGCAAATTTGGGTAGAAGCTATGTACATGCACCCCAGGCAGACTGACCTTCCTGCCAAAAAGAATAAAAATCGGTGAAGAACTGAGAGAGAAGAAGCGATTTTTGTGAAATGTGGACGACGCCGGACGGACAACACATGATGGCGTAAACTCATCACCTGTCGGCCGGATGAGCTCATAAATGAAATAAAGTCAATATTTGGTGTGAGACGACCCTTTGCTTAAAAAAAACCGCCAGTAGTCTCAGGTCCAGTGAGTGTAGTTTTATGTGGAAATGAGCTGTAGGTTTTCCTGAGCATCTTACAGAACCAGCCGCAGTTCTTCTGGACACTTTGACTGTCACACTCGCTTCTTCATTTTGCACCAAAAATTTTCCAGTAGCCTTTTTTCATCTGAAAAGTGCTCTCTTATGGAATATGCTGCTCAGACATACAGTATTACAAACTTTTTTTTCCTGTAACATTTAATTTTGTGCTGGAAAAAAAACGAACATTTGGAAGTCTAATGTTTTTGTAATGTTTTGACTTGATAATGTAGAATTCACAAAATAGAAATCTGGAACAAAATTTGTATGAAAAAAATAGGGGCCTAATACTTTTACACAGTATTGTATATGTAATGAAAGGATCTCTGCTTAACCTATTTGGTTTTCCTTTCCTGGTTCACAGGATTGAGCAGGATTTCTGATACATGGAATTGAAATATGAGCCCAAACAAACGAACAAACAATATATATATATATATATATATATATATATATATATATATATATATATATATATATATCTCACGGGTGATTGCTCTAAGACAACGAGGGAGGCTCAGCCTCCTTTAAAAATAACGAACATCGTGTTGGATGAATTGCGCTAGGCTTATGTTATAGCCAACCTTATAACATTGCTATTTCAGATCCAGAATCATAGAAATATATGTGCTCAACCCAACTACAGTGCGAAATCATTCCGTTATAACTTTCCCCAGTTCGCCTAATGTGTGCGTGAGTTTTTCCCCCTCGTGACAGCGCGATGCAGCCCAGCCTCAGTGCACTTCAATGGCATTTGGGAGCGCTGCGCTTTTTAATCTTAAAATGCAAGACGATTATTGGACAAATACTGCGAAAACGCCCGCCCACCGGACTCCCAGCCTCAGTGGACTTCAATGGCATTTGGGAGCTATGCGCTTTTTAATCTTAAAATGCAAGACGATTATTGGACAAATACTGCGAAAACGCCCGCCCACGGACTCCCAGCCTCAGTGGACTTCAATGGCATTTGGGAGCTATGCGCTTTTCAATCTCAAAATGCAAGATGATTATTGGACAAATACTGCGAAAACGCCCGCCCACGGACTCCCAGCCTCACAGTGGGAGGGACATGGCAAAGCTTTCCGCGAGGAGACTGGTGATTGGTGAAAGTGGCCGGATATTTTCTTTGATTGACAGCTCGTTTCAAATATAGACAGGCAGCGGTGAATTTCAGTTCAGTCCCATGCGGATTTGCAAGTGCTGTGGTGTATTGTAAGAGATCAGCTTACATTTCGATTTCATTCATTACATACGGTTTCTACCAGCTTTTTTAGTTTGTATATATTTTCATTGTAAATAAAGTGTAAATATAGTGTTGTCAAGTTTGCTATCTTAGTTCCAGAAATTTCATTTATTTGAGTGACTGAACTTGAACTTGAGGGGGCTAGTCAGCTAGCAAGAAAGCTGCGCACAGATGCCAAGCATTGTTGATTTAGTTTTGGCGAAGCCATTTGCCAGTCTTCCTTTCGAGGAAAAAATTAAAATTAAAGAGCAGGGTAGACCAACGCCTCAAATTGACTTGGTGAAAAAGGTAGGGAATAATACTCGTTCCTTTCAGCTCTCCTGGTACGAGAAAGTGAATTGGCTAACAGCAAGTGACCCACATCAACAACAGTAAATAGGCTACTTTAGTAATATGGCATGGATGGACCAAAAATATAGAATCTATTTAAAATGTTTATGCTGAGTATATTATATTGGAATATATATTTTTCTGGATATGAATTAAACACAGCTACAATTTGGAAAACATTTTTAAACAAAAACACAGCCGAGAACATTTCACACTACAGACCTGGATTAAAAGTGAAGGGTTATCAAAATTGTCAATAAAACATTTCTCAGTCAAAATAAGTAAAATATAGGGAAAGTGTCATTGAATGAAATGTGTGGCACCCAGCTCTATGTTTGGCTCCGCAAGGTCAGTGCTTGTGCCTATTCCAGAACACTCTGCTGTTACTGCTGAGGCTCCTGACAAAGAGCTGCTTTCAATAATGATCAGTTTTTAAACAACATGCCACAATTTTAAAATATAAAATGTTAAAATATACCCCCCCAACACCACCATCATGTATATTGGAGAGTAGGCTAATGGGCCAAAAGAACCTGTTATTTCACAGTTTGTGACCCTGCCAACAATCAGCCAGATCAGAGGCAAGAGTATGGGCAAAATTGATGTGTTTTTTCTTTTTTCTTTTAAAATCTGGAAATATCGTAACCGACCAGCCTCCCCTGTTTGAAAGACTACCAGCCGCCACTGATATATATATATATATATATATATATATATATATATATATATATATATATATATATATATATATATATATATATATAAACTCTATTTGTTTTTAATGAAATGATAGGAAAAGAAGAAAGTTGCTTTAAAATGTGAAAATACTTCAACTACTGAGAACTATGTCTGTTAGTCACTGCAGCTTATGCTCTAATGTTAATGCTCTCATGCTGTATTGAGTTTACTCAGAGCTCGACGACAAATAAAGCGAAGAGGAGTGCTCTCTTTTTGCTTGTTTAGCCAGGGAGAGGTTATGATGTGTGGCGAGCCAGGCGTGTATATATTAAACAGAGGAAGGCAGTGATATTTCTCCTGGTGTAAGAAAGTGGCAGCTATACACAAAACATGGCAGATCTGTCAGAGTGTCAATTATTGTGTTATTGAGACACATCATTTATTTTTCATTTTCATTTATAGTTTGTGAACGGTGTGTAAACTCTGTCTGCCTGGCACGCTGCAGCTGTGCGCCAGCGCAACAATGGTGCGCACTTACTTCCTGATTCTCATAAACAGGCCATTTTACGATGTTTATAATGTCGACACATTCGAGATGTTGAACTCAATATCATTAAAGAAAAATGACGGTAAATAATTAGTGAAATAATCCCTGGGATATGTGCTAATACTACAAAGTTATCGTTAACAATTATTCACCGAACACGAAGTGAATATCAGTGAATAATAGCTGAGATGAAGTCGAGGTTATTATTCACCGATATTCACTGAGCCTGAGGTGAATAATTGTTTTAGTATAAATACACAGGTGATTATTTTTTTTAAAAATTGCATGAAAAAATAATTTATTTCAAACTTCAAAAGCGGCATGCAAACAGAATAAAGGTGTGGCACAGATTTGTCACTTATCTACGCCGACTCACATAAAATTGAAATTGATTAAATAAATCACAATCCCACCTTACCTTTGAATAGTTTTAGACCAAACTTCGTCACATCTTTAGTGCTTTTAGGAACAGCGTTTTCTTTCATAACATGTAATTCTTCCTCACTTACAGTGACAAAGTGATTGGCCACCATTTTGCCGAGTCGCTTGAGATTATTATCGAGAAATAGTCTGAATTTCTCAACCAATCAGCACACATGATTTCCTATAATCACCTCTGTATTTATACTAAAAAATATTATACCACACTGTGGTTAAATTCTCAAATCGGATTGGTTAAGAGGCGTGCACAGCTCGGAGATTAGTTCCCACTGTAACACGGTGGAATTTTTCACTGCAAACATCAGACAATTCAGTTGTGGGGAAAAAAATTATTGTTATGTTTGACTTGATTACTAGGAATGGGTTAAAAGGAGTACAAGAAACTAATGAGGGAAACAAGTTGATACCAGTACAGCATACCATACTGTCATATGGTTACAAGCTAGCTTTTGGTGTCAATTCAGGCCTGATTTGTTTTTTAATGCTAACTGGAGTCATTGATAGCACCAAGTGACCAAACATCCCCATAATTAGTTTCAGGCATAGGGGAGAGCGGGGTAAGATGAGCCACTTTTTACATTTTTCATCATAACTACATGTTAAAGCCATTTTTGCTTCCAGTCTACACACCATACCAAATTTCAAAGTGTACTGTTACTATCTGAGCAAAAAATAATTGATAAGCTCTTATGGTTAGAGTGATATTACCTCTTGAAAAAAAAATGTCAAGTGGCTCAACTTACCCCATGCACGGGGTAAGATGAGCCACTGTGTGGGGTAAATTGAGCCAACACAAAACATGTTAGGTTAACAAAGTAAACAACTTTTATTATTAGAAATGCAATCAGTGAATCAAGTCAAGTCAATCAAGTGGGGGATAGGGCCGTTGCATAGAGAAGGGGAGATGAAGAGAGAGGTGATAGAATGAGATGGGATAGGGAGGAATAGATAGATGGATAGAGAGAGAGATATGCGTAGATAGATAGAAAGAGGGATGGTTAGAGAGGGAATGAGAGATGTACTATATTATAGAAATTATTAAAACAGTAGAACAGTGCCAAAAAATCTTATTTCTTTCAGTAGGTTAAAACATGCAGCAATCATTCCATCCATAATAATTTCATCATTATTCAATGTTCCAAGCGTTCAAATTGCAAGGGGACACCATTTGCCTCTCCCTCCGTGCTGTCCCCCCAACAGTAAAGGGGCGGGGCAATTTTTTCACAATATCCTGTCTTGACAGGACAGCCTCATCTTTCTCTTTGAAGACAAAGGTTGGCTTTCTTGCAGAGCCATGGCATGACCGGCTTCTTTTGAGAAATCTTGCCTCTATTTCGAAGACATCCAATTTGATTATCTGGCCAATGAAGAAATGCACTTTCTTCTTCCCTGTGAATTTTGCCACAACGTAATCCCCCACATCTAACAACTGGTCTTCCTCATCTGATGTCATATATATATATATATATATATATATATATATATATATATATATATGTGTGTGTCATATATGACCAGCAAATGTGAAAACTTAAGTGTCATCCATATTGGGTAAGCTCAGCCACCAATGGGGTAAGTTGAGCCAGTGGCTCAACTTGCCCCACATCTAATGGCTCATCTTACCCCGTGGCCACCATTTTGTAGAAAAATGCTAATAAAGGGGATTAGGCTAATCAAAATTATTTTTATTAGCATTCATATCATAGCTTAGAAAGCCACTAACTTAACCCTAATGTGTCTAAATATTATTCTACTTTTGTCTTCTCTAAATCATCTTCACTGTGAACAAACATGGAATTGACTTAGAAAGCACAAAAACACATTTTTATAAATATCTCCCTCACCTAGTTTGACATGTGGTGCTCCTCTCCACAAGTGTAAGTAAATGGTCCCGGCCCCCTTTGAATGTGGTCACATGGTCACATTTGTGTACTGTTTCTTAGAAACAGGGGGTGGCTCATCTTACCCCCTGGCTCATCTTACCCCGCTCTCCCCTAAACAATTTCCAGATTTAGCTGCACACTTTAACACCAGCAGCTTGTTAAACAGCTGCTAGCTAGCTAATTAAGCTAATGAGTTTATCCTCAGATCCAGCAATTCCTCGCTGCTAATGTTGACTGAAAGACAGAATTTTTAAAGCTAGACTGCCTTTTGGATTTTTCAAGTGTAGGTCATAAAAAAAAAAATTTCCCCGAAACCCAATTATTTTTGTTTAGTGGACCGAAAGCTTCTGAATTCGAATCGTAGACTTCCAATTTCATTAGTTTTTTTTTAAATAGAACAATTAATGACTTTAAATTCTCCGCTATTTTTTCCTGCTTCACCATGACCCAATTCAAGATACTACGTCATGCATCACGTGGTGGGCTTTCCCCGTTCGCGCAAGGCATTGTTGGATACAAATTTGAAACAGGAGAGAAAAATGGAGGACGTGAGTGTGCGAATGAAACGTGAAAGACTGACTACAGTAACGGAAAGCGAGAAGAAAAGACGTTATGTTATATATGAAGGAAAGGAAACGCAGGACCAAACTCATAAATATCGGTGGTCAGCGAGCACCTTGGTGTGATCAGCTGTTCGTTTAGCGACAGAATGATGGAACTGTCAGTGCACGCTCAAAGGGAAACCTGTAGATGGCAGTAATGCAACACTGTGGATGCCAGCTGCTGTAAAACCCAAAAGAAGAAGAAGAAGAAGGTAAACCTGCGCATGCGCACACGGACTTCCTCTGTCTGCTTGACTGCGCGAAGCAAGCAATTTCATGCACATTATTTGCTTTAATCCCCTCAAATTAAATAACTTCCCAGCCACAGAATGGCCTGATATTTTGTGAGATATTACAGAAACAAACATATCACAATGACCACATTTCAGAGGGAACTAAATTCCACCGATTTTATGAAATCGAAACATTGTCTCGCTTCAACAGGTTAGAATTATCATGTAAAACAACATAGAATTAGTCTGCTTTTGCTTAATAAGAAAAAAATTAAACAAACCTCAACAAGCAGCTTGTCTGATGGCTATGTTGTTAATGTTAGACAGCTAGATAATTATGCTAACTGGTTAGTAGCAAATATGGTATTTCATTCGCTAAGTTTCACCCCTCTCAAAATCCATCGCATTAGGAACACGGGTTCATGTATTTTGTATTGAACCAATAATGACGCAAATTTCAAGGTAAGATAATTACTCTTAGTCTTAGCTAGCAGGCAAAAGCTGCTGTTATCTTGTAGCTCTGTTAACCTCTTCACCCAAAAAGAATCCAAGTTTTTAAACGGACAGTGAGTCCTATTTCTAGCATTAGTATTACTGAAGACAGTTTATTTCGTTAGCATTACTGAAGATGGTTGTAAAAGTCAAATTAGTATAATCGGCTTATATGTCACGACCTGCAGAATAAATTCATTATTTGTTGATACCTTTTACTTTTGGAATATTTTGTTTCAGAATACATTTTTATATAGTTTTGTCCATTCACATTTAATAAAGTATATGTGTATAGATATATAGTTTTTGAAGTTTGGGTACATTACATTCAAGCAAGTAATTTAAAAAAAAAAGGAATGAATTATGAATCACTACTGTGGGCATGAGTCATATAAAAGTCTATAATGATTCATCCTAAATCCACCGTGTCTCTTTTATTTTAATCTCGGCTCAGTTTCTATTACACGCCACACACCAGAGGCCTGGAGAACTGTTCCCAGATCAGCAGTACCAGGCTGTGTGAGGACGTCTGGGAGAATGTGTGCTAATAGTCACACCCGAGTGCAAACAGAGCTGTACACGGAGCATTGGAGCTGCTTGTTAAACTGTCAACACGATTGTGTTTCTGTAAATCAGATCTGGTTGAGGCCATTTATAGGTCATAAAATTTGTACACGGCTGCTGTCAGCAGGAGACCTGAGCTTTCAGCCGCATCTGCGCTCGCGCCGTGCTTTATGGCCGTCGTGTAATTTCTGTCGTGTGATGTTTCCAATTTATACCACAGCACTCTCATTCTCTATTATGATTGGTCAGAAAGTCTTGATTACTTTTCTGTCATGGCAACTTTGACAGTAGTTCAGCTGTAAATCACATCAGGTTTATATTAAAGTGTCATAAACGAGTCTAATAGAGTAAATGTGAGATTGTTGACGATGAATACTTTTGGAAGGAGTCTCCAGTGTCAGCACTTTGTAAAAGTCCGAGGTAGAGCTGTCAATTTTAAAGGAATTTATGGTTCTAGGTTCTTAGTAATATGACAAGCTGTTTTGTTTTTGTTCCACAACATTAATTGTAACTATAAATTCATTTAAAAAAGTACATGCTACGCTTTAATAAATACAAAATTCTAATAAATGTTTGTTGCCTCCGGTAACATGACAGGCTGCATTTTTGTCTTATTAATGTCAACTTTGAGAAAGAAACAAAAAAAAAGAGAGAAAGAGAGGCTGGTGAGGAAAGCTGAATTATTGTTTAATAGCTGCTATAATACACCCACTGGCCACTTTATTAGGAACACCCATACATCCACCTGCTATTTGATGCACTTCTCTAATCAGCCAACCCTGATTACAGCAGCACAATGCATCAAATCATCTCATCTCATTATCTCTAGCCGCTTTATCCTGTTCTACAGGGTCGCAGGCAAGCTGGAGCCTATCCCAGCTGACTATGGGCAAAAGGCGGGGTACACCCTGGACAAGTCGCCAGGTCATCACAGGGTTGACACAGACAACCATTCACACTCACACCTACGGTCAATTTAGAGTCACCAGTTAACCTAACCTGCATGTCTTTGGACTGTGGGGGAAACCGGAGCACCCGGAGGAAACCCACGCGGACACGGGGAGAACATGCAAACTCCACACAGAAAGGCCCTCGCCGGCTGCTGGGCTCGAACCAGGATCTTCTTGCTGTGAGGCGACAGTGCTAACCACTACACCACCGTGGTAATAGAAATAAAAATGGTAATCTATGACAAATAGCTGTGGTATTTAGAAGAAGAAGAAGAAAACACCTTGTGACATGCTGTTATGAGAAAATAAACAATGACTCAGTAACTCAGCTTCATTGTGGATGATTTTTTCAATGACAGCATGCAATGTCGTGTTTTATTCCTTATTTGTTTTATAATAAAATATGACAAGCATAAAATAAATCACTGATTCAATGAATAACACAAACAAAGAGTCATGTTAAATCACAAAACCTGCTCATTTAAACAGCTAATAATGGGTGAGCTCTGTTTTTTAGTCAATAAATCTCCATTTGCTTTCCAACAAATCCACTTCCTTGCAAATCCAATGTGAAAGTTCAAAACAACTGGACTTTTTCTCAAGGCGTGTCATGACCAGATCATTAAAGGTTTCAAGAACATAAATTAAAAGCAAAACTGACTTTCTCAAGATGAAGAGTAGTAAAACTAATCACGTGACTTTAATGGGTTCTAATTGTTTTTAAAAAGTGGAACATGGTTAGGATAGTTAGATTCACTTCGCATTAGAGTTTTGTTTCCCTTTAAATACTGAAGCTGTTGTTTAATAATGATACACACGAGCACGAGGCAGACGGTTTGTAAACAAAAGAGCTTCTTGTTGCTGGAAGAGACGTCCCTGCTGCGGGTCATTGTAATAGTACAGAAAAATAATGGGTCATGTTTATTGTGCAATGATTACTGTGGAAAGGATGAAGGCAATATGTGTCATCATGGCACTCAAGTAATTATGTGTGTTTAATGTTGGACATGTGACAATATAAAGCAAAAATTAAATGACAGATAATAATGGAGGGTGAAAATGACACAACACAAACAGCTTTACAGAAAGCAGTCCTTTAACATCTGCAGGAAACTCCTGTGGTGTGCTGGGGTGGGGCAGAACATCCAAGAAGGACACATCCAGGCTGAACAAACTGATCAGGCGGGCCGGCTCTGTGGTCGGCATGAAGCTGGACTCTCTGGTGACGGTGGCAGAGAAGAGGACTGTGGACAAACTACTGAACATCATGGACGATGCCAGTCACCCTCTGCACACCGTCATCAGCAACCAGAGGAGCCTGTTCAGTGACAGAATGCTCCATCCCAAGTGCAGGACGAACAGACTCAAAAACTCCTTTGTCCCTCACGCCATCAGACTGTACAACTCCTCTCTGGGAGGGGGAGAAGGGGTAACAGGAGGACAGAGGACGGGAAGGAGCAGTAGCCTAGCCTGACAAAAAGCAATACTGGACAATGTGCAATATAATGTGCAATATAAAGTGCAATATCTTTCCTGCCCCCCCCACACACTTACCCTAACCCCACTTCTCCCCCTTCCCCCCTCCCCCCTTACTCTCTTCCCCATATCTTATTATTTTATATATGTATATGTAAATACTTAATTTATTTTAATTTATCTAGAAGTTTTCTCTATTTCTTTTCTCTGCTTATCTGTAATGATGCTGCTGGAATCTTAATTTCCCTGAGGGAACCCTCCCAAAGGGATCAATAAAGTTTTATCTAATCTAATCTAATCTAATCTAATCTAATCTAATCTAATCTAATCTAATCTATTTCACATTTATACTTATGTCCTCCGCAGAAAGGTGATAGGAATGACAAATTGCCTTCTTAGCATGTCATCTATAGCCAAGGCCAAATAGTAAGTTGTGCTCTTCTCTAACATAAAATGTACATAAATGTAAACAATATGATTATGATTATGAAAACCAAAAAATGATTCTTGTTGTCAGCAAATATTGCTGCAGTGACTCGGATGTGTAGCGTCCTCCTCTACAACATCCGAAGGATCCGTCCTTTTCTTACCACCTACTCTACTCAGCTCCTGATCCTCTCTCGCTTGGACTACTGCAACTCTATCCTTGCTGGTCTTCCAGCTTCTGCTATCAGACCCCTGCACCTCATCCAGAATGATGCAGCTTGCCTGGTCTACAACCTCCCTCATTCTTCCCATGTAACTCCTCCGCTCGCCAACCTGCACTGGCTATCTCTCACAGCTCATATCAAATTTAAGACATTGGTGCTAGTTTACCAGGCTCTCAAGGGGTTAGAGCCAGCATACTTCCAGAGTCTGATCCACCCCTACACACCAGCCAGATCCCTATGCTTCACTACTACTGGTCACCTGGCCCCTCCTCTTCTCCGCTCCTGCCCAGCCCACTCAAGACTGCTGTCTGTTCTGGTTCCCCATTAGTGGAATGACCTTCCCATTGAGGTCAGAGCTGTCGACTCCCTGACCACCTTCAAGCACAGACTGAAGACTCGCCTCTTCTGGCTGTACCTCTCCCCTTCTTCCCTACCCACTATGTAACTACATTTTGGTCTAGACCATCCCAGGCTGTGTACAGTCTAGCCTGGGGTTAGCCATTTTGAGTTCTTTATTTAGTTATATGTTATATAGTTGGTTTGTTTCCTTGGCTGTTTGAGTGTTGGTACTTCAACAGCATATTACACTCAGTATTGCTGTCCCTTGTTCAGTTAGCACTAAAACTTTCTTGTCTAGAAGTTCAGCACTTTGTGTATCTGACTTTTGCACTCATTGTACATTGCTCTGGATAAGAGCATCTGCTAAATGCCATATAATGTAATGCAATTGTTAATTGTCATGAAACCATGTTTAATAATTATGCACATTTTATATCAGACATGACAAAATGACAAAAAAAAAATCACTCACAATTAAAAGGATGGTTGGGGGTAGCCATACAACAGGCTTCCTCCAGCCTCTGAAAATGCCAATTAGCATTTCATGTGTATACTGTATGCAGACCAGCGACATAAATGACAAAACAATGGTTATGCATTTTGACTGCATCATGACTACAGGAAAAGGAACAATGTGACGACATGACCCTCGAATAATGATGTACAGTGGTGCTTGAAAGTTTGTGAACCCTTCATAATTTTCTATATTTCTGCATAAAAATGACCTAAAACATCATCAGATTTTCACACAAGTCCTCAAAGTAGATAAAGAGAACCCAGGTAAACAAATGAGACAAAAATATTATACTTGGTCATTTATTTATTGAGGAAAATGATCCAATATTACATATTTGTGCGTGGCAAAAGTATGTGAACCTTTGCTTTCAGTATCTGGTGCAGGCTTGGACTGGTAATCTGTGATTTTGGGCATTATCCCGGTGGGCCGCTGTACCTCAGACGTGCTTTGGGCCGGCCCTCACAAGTTAACACCGGCCCTGTTCTCTACATAGCAATTACAAGTGACTACTAGCAATAGAAAATCCACTATTACGTTTTCAACTAAGCACATCATGATTTATAGGGGGAGCGTGCAGTTTATATACCCCTTACTTTTGATACACATCTTTGTCATGGTGGGCATGTGGCGTAATTTTATTTTTTTTCTTTTAACTGTAAAATCCTTGCAACAAACTAAACTAAAAACTAAACTAAAAACTTTGTTGAAGCCAAACTACGATGTTCCTTTTGTATTTGGTGGATTTCTGTTCGAAGATTTTGCAAATATGTGTAGCGGTGCATGATGGGGTAGGAATATCTAACGGCTGTCGTCTACCGTTTGATGTTATGAGTTGCGCAGGTGCATGGGAACACGGATGTGTGTTGTGCATATATTCACTCACTGAATAAATAATGGAAAGAGGTGGCAAAAAGAGAAAAGGGGGAGAGGAGAAGATTCGCGACAAAAAGCAGAAAGCTCTTCAAGCTGATGCTTCCAAGTGTTTTAAAATAGATAATTTGTTTGCTGTGGCCAGTAGTGCTACTACTAGCATTGCTGCTAGTGTTCCCGACGTCCCTACTACAAGTTCAACGGGCGAAAATGAGAACAACGTTACTGGAGAGGTCAGTACAGGCTCAAAGCCAAGTGATGTGTATGGGTCGGACTCGGAGGATTCCGTGGCCAGTGAGCAGGTCGAGGGAAAGGACGCACAGGAGATTACAGAACCCGAAGTTGTTCATCATGCTCAAATTCATGCTAGCACTTCCAGTGCTAACGTTCCTTCAGAGAGGATTACGTCTGAGGCCGAGCCTGCTATGGACTATTTCAGCCGCCCTAACCAAAACGAACTGTCTTTATTTTTTGAAAAACACCCAACCCAGAACACAAAAAAGACACTGAATAAGTGGTTATGTTGCAGGACTGGCACTGAACGTTCGTGGCTAACGTATAACGACATCACACGGACTGTGTTTTGTTCACTCTGCTTAGCTTTTTCCTCGTAAGATAATTCTTTCACAAAAGGTATGGGGGACTGGCGTCATATAAAACAGCGTATCGAGGAGCACGAGAGAAGTGGCCAGCACCGAGAATGCGCCGATGCCTATCTTTTATGGACCAGTAAGAGGGACATAGCGTCCTTGTTGTGTGAGCAGCAGATGTCCGCAAGGCGCGAGCAAGTGAAATGGCGCCGACAAGTGATGGAACGAGTCGTTGATATTGTTAAAGTCATCGGGAAGCGTGGGCTCAGCTTTCGAGGAGGAGGGATATCAGAGGCAGCATACAGCCTTGACGATGCCACCATGGATCATGGAACTTTTCTGGAACTCATACTTTTGCTGAGTAAGTTTGACCCCTGTTTGCAGAAACATGTACATGAATGCATTGAAGCAAGTAAGAAGCTACATGGCTCAGGCAGTACTGTGAGGGGTAGAGGGTCATATGTCACTTTCCTGTCGAAAACAACAGTCAACACTGTGATAGAGGTTATTGGACGCCTCATACAAGATCATGTTGCTGCTGAGGTCAGACAAGCTGAAATGTTTTCAATTCAAATTGATACAACACAGGATATATCTTCCCATGACCAGTGCTCTGTTGTTATCAGATATGTGACTGATGCTATTCACGAGAGACTGATTGGTGTGGTAAATTGCAAGGCATCCACTGGTCAATACTTTGCTGAATTGATTAAAAATCTCCTCGGCAAAATGGGCATTGACATGAAGCTGTGTGCAGGTAACTCAACAGATGGGGCAGCAAACATGCAAGGGGAGTATAGAGGACTCTCAACTCTCTTGTCATCTCATGCCCCAGGGCAAGTGCATGTTTGGTGCTACGCTCATATATTGAACCTGGTGCTTGCAGACACCACAGGTGTGGTCATAGAGAGTGCCTCCCTGTTCTCTCTATTAAATGACATTGCAGTGTTCCTGAGAGAATCCCACCAGAGAATGGGTGTTTGGGAAGAGGTAGCAGATACTCACCTGAAGCATCTCACAGTCATCGGGCAGACAAGGTGGTGGGCCAAGGACGTTGCCCTAACCAAAATATTTGGAGCGTTTGGTGTTCCTGATAATTGTGCATATGTCAGTGTTGTGTTAACACTCACTGCCATCAGAGACAACACCCACATGGCATCCACTGTTCGTACAAAGGCAAAAGGGTATGTGGAGAGTTTGCTGAAATATGAAACGATATTGACAGCTCACATCTTCCTACGCATCTTTGAACAGACATCTGCTTTGTCCAAATACCTACAGACCTCTGGAATGAATCTAGTCACAGCTCATCGCCTCGTCACTGGCACTCAGGAGAACCTCAGAAAGTATGCGAGGGATTTTGAATCTGTTCAGAGGTCAGCAGATGCCTTCATCGCATGGGCAAATGACAAGCTGCAAAATGAGGAGGACTGTGAAGTGGAGGTTGAGAATGCACTGCCATGGAAAAGACCAAGAAAGAAGAAGAGAATGTTTGATGAGATGGTTGAGGATGAGACCACTACTGACAGCAACACAATTTACCAAAACAAAGTTCATAATGTCATCCTGGACACAGTAACTGAGAGCATAAGCTGGCGGTTTGAAAAAAATGGTAAACTTTATGCTGAATTGTGTCTTCTTGACCCACGCTCCTTTGCTGAAATACAGTGTAAAGGTGTGCATGCATCTCAGCTCCAAGAGCTGAGTAAACAGCTTATCAGATATGACAGCTGTGCTACCGCAGATGCCCTTAAGGGGGAGCTGGAAAGTCTGGCTTCTCATTGGGACAGACTAAAGTTGTCTGTTTTGGAGGAATATATGGTGAGAACCAGCACTGAGAATGACAATGAATATGGACAGGACCAATGTGAAGGGGACTGTGAAGTGTTGAGTAAGGCCTGCACATCATGCAAAAACTGTCCAGTGTGCTGCTACCACATCCTTTCTTGTTATAATTTGTTAACTGATGCCTACCACCTTATTGGACTGGGATATAAATTCCTTCTCACCCTGTCTGTTACCCAAGTGGCGTGTGAACGCAGCTTCTCCACACTGAAATTCATTAAAAACCGGTTACGGAGCACTACAGCCCAGGAGTACCTGGAGGCATTCATGCTCATGTCAAGTGAAAAAGACATTTTGATGTCCTTGGACACAGACACAATTGTTGACATGGTGGCAGAAAAGAGTAGCCTAATGAGACGCCTTCTCATCACCTAACATGTGCATGGCCATCCCCGAGACTGTCTCCTGTAAGGTAAGGTAAAGTAAACACACACACACACACACACACACACAAATTCTCCCGATGAGAATTATCACGTTGATGGGACGACGTTAATTTTAATCCCCCACACACACATTTTGGAGACACAAAAGCTTGTGTGCTTGTGCTTCTGTTTTGTAATATGTTCAAGGTGAAATTGAAATGACAGTGAAAGTGTGTTTTCATGGTGTTTAGGTGTCTGGTATTTGTTCATTGGGGGTTCGGTGTGGACGGGTGGGTGGATGTGTGAGTGCGTGTTTGGGGTGGTTTCGTCGGGCCAATAGTGGGCTGGTCCAGAGGAAAAATGCCAGGGCCGAAATTTGTTCCCAGTCCGACCCTGATCTGGTGTGACCCCCTTGTGCAGCAATAACTGCAACTACCTCCTTGTGCAGCAATAACTGCAACTAATGTTTCTGGTAACTGTTGATCAGTCCTGCACACCGACTTGGAGGAATTTTAGCCCATTCCTCCGTACAGAACAGCTTCAATTCTGGGATGTTGGTGGGTTTCCTCACATGAACTGCTCGCTTCAGGTCCTTCCACAACATTTCAATTGGATCAAGGTCAGGACTTTGACTTGGCCATTCCAAAACATTAACTTTATTCTTCTTTAACTATTCTTTGGTAGAATGACTTGTGTGCTTAGGGTCGTTGTCTTGCTGCATGACCCACCTTCTCTTGAGATTCAGTTCATGGACAGATGTCCTGACATTTTCCTTTAGAATTCACTGGTATAATTCAGCAAGCATAATGATGGCAAGCCGTCCTGGCCAAACTGCAGCAAAACAGGCCCAAACCATGATACTACCACCATCATGTTTCACAGATAGGATAAGGTTCTTATGCTGGAATGCAGTGTTTTCCTTTCTCCAAACATAACGCTTCTCATTTAAACCAAAAAGTTCTATTTTGGTCTCATCCGTCCACAAAACATTTTTCCAATAGCCTTCTGGCTTGTCCATGTGATCTTTAGCAAACTGTAGACGAGCAGCCTTGTTCAGTTTGGAGAGCAGTGGCTTTTCTTCTTGCAACCCTGCCATGCACACCATTGTTGTTCAGTGTTCTCCTGATGGTGGACTCATGAACATTAACATTAGCCAATGTGAGAGAGGCCTTCAGTTGCTTAGAAGTTACCCTGGGGTCCTTTGTGACCTCGCCGACTATTACATGCCTTGCTCTTGGAGTGATCTTTGTTGATTGACCACTCCTGGGGAGGGTAACAATGGTCTTGAATTTCCTCTATTTGTACACAATCTGTCTGACTGTGGATTGGTGGAGTCCAAACTCTTTAGAGATGGTTTTGTAACCTTTTCCAACCTGATGAGCATCAACAACGCTTTTTCTGAGGTCCTCAGAAATCTCCTTGGTTCCTGCCATGATACACTTCCACAAACGTGTTGTGAAGATCAGACTTTGATAGATCCCTGTTCTTTAAATAAAACAGGGTGCCCACTCACACCTGATTGTCATCCCATTGATTTGAAAACACCTGACTCTAATTTCACCTTCAAATTAACTGCTAATCCTAGAGGTTCACATACTTTTGCCACTCACAGATATGTAATATTGGATCATTTTCCTCAATAAAAAAATGACCAAGTAAAATATTTTTGTCTCATTTGTTTAACTGGGTTCTCTTTAACTACTTTTAGGACTTGTGTGAAAATCTGATGATGTTTTAGGTCATATTCATGCAGAAATATAGAAAATTCTAAAGGGTTCACAAACTTTCAAGCACCACTGTATGCTGTATTATGTTGGACACATGACAAAATGGGTGGGTGGCATGGTGGTGTAGTGGTTAGCACTGTCGCCTCACAGCAAGAAGGTTCGGGTTCGAGCCCCGGGGCCGGCGAGGGCCTTTCTGTGTGGAGTTTGCATGTTCTCCCCGTGTCTGCATGGGTTTCCTCCAGGTGCTCCGGTTTCCCCCACAGTCCAAAGACATGCAGGTTAGACTAATTGGTGGCTCTAAATTGACCGTAGGTGTGAATGTGAGTGTGAATGGTTGTTTGTCTCTGTGTCATCCCTGAGATGACCTGGCAACCCCGCCTCTCACCCATAGTCAGCTGGGATAGGCTCCAGCTTGCCTGCAACCCTGTAGAACAGGATAAGCGGCTTCAGATAATGAATAGATGGATGGATGGACATGACAAAATGGGTCAAAAATAGCTTCCTGATAAAAGCACATGGGGAAAATTACACAACACAACAGGCTTCATCCTACATCTGAAGACAGATGAATATTTCACGTGTTTATTCATGTCCACCGCATGGAGAAAGGTGACTGAAATGACAAATCACCTTCTTACGCCATCATCCATAACCAGGGTGTAATATTAAGTTGTTCCCACCCCTGGGTTGCTCATTTGTCTTGGTTTAGTTGCTCAGATTACAATCTGACAGGCTGGAATATTGTATTGAAGGAACACTCAAGTGAGAATGACCATTCATCTTTCGCAGAGACATCTTAATTTTCCAGCTACTACATTTCTGTAGTATGGAGACGTGGGTCAGTTAGAGTGCTATCATACTAAGTGAAGATGCCACCTGAGGCTCTGCTAATGTGCTATAAAAATAGGCATCATTAGCAGCCCCCCCCATACACACATACATGTAATCCCCACTTAATCAAACACACATCACTGGGAAAGGGTGAAGCACGAGGAATGAATGATATGAAGCAGAAAGTAATCGGAGCACAGACTGGACGCTTCATCAACAGCACTTTATGTCTTTAATGCATAGTTAATCTAGTGCGCTAGATGTGAAGTGTGTACAAATGAGGCCAGGTGGGTGGGGTTAAACGTCTGAGCTATGTTCAGATACTTTTTTGATGCCAGTCAATCCTGGAAAACTCACACGGGGAAGAAGAAAGACAACAACTACACAAAACTTACTCGTTATTTATTTGCTAATGTCATAACCTGTGTCGTAAAGTGATTGTATGCAACATACAGTATTTTTTAACGAGTCTTAGCTAGTGCTGGATAACTAGCTTTCTTTCTTTCTTTCTTTCTTTCTTTCTTTCTTTCTTTCTTTCTTTCTTTCTTTCTCGAACAACGAATTTTATTAAGTCACAGAGAAACCAGAAAATGTAAACTCTGTAGCGGAAATGTTCAATTGTATAGCATTTCCTCTGGATGGTACTTTGACACTAGAGACTCCTTCCATAAATAAATAAATCTTACACAAAATTCCACCAGATCAAGACTTAGATACATTTGTAATCCATTCACTTGGAACATTGACTATTCAAGCCCATAGTAACAACAACATAGTTCACTGAAATACTATCAGAGCTGCTGTTTTAGAGAATAATAACAGAGAACAGCTTCTGACCAATCAGAATGGAGAATTAAACAGCATTAAAGGTACTCACTGAAAAGTCATCTGAAAAAAAAAAATGTATTGCGGCGGCACGGTGGTGTAGTGGTTAGCGCTGTCGCCTCACAGCAAGAAGGTCCGGGTTCGAGCCCCGTGGCCGGCGAGGGCCTTTCTGTGTGGAGTTTGCATGTTCTCCCCGTGTCCACGTGGGTTTCCTCCGGGTGCTCCGGTTTCCCCCACAGTCCAAAGACATGCAGGTTAGGTTAACTGGTGACTCTAAATTGAGCGTAGGTGTGAATGTGAGTGTGAATGGTTGTCTGTGTCTATGTGTCAGCCCTGTGATGACCTGGCGACTTGTCCAGGGTGTACCCCGCCTTTTGCCCGTAGTCAGCTGGGATAGGCTCCAGCTTGCCTGCGACCCTGTAGAACAGGATAAAGCGGCTAGAGATAATGAGATGAGATGAGATAATTTATTGTGCATGGCATTTTCCTATGTCTTGCAAGAACGATATCACACGGAAAATGATGATTCTGATGTCCTGAGGGTTGATTTCCTCCATTTTGGGACTGTTTTCCTCCCTCTTGAGGTAAACAGTATGGCCCAACAGAAACAGATGAACGCTATTGAACTAATTAGCATAACTATGGAACTGCGTCACACCAAGATGGCGATGCCACCAAGAAAACATCATGACTCTGCATCGACCTTGGAGAGTTTTGAGTCGCAGGGATGTAATTTGTAGTTGACATTCGCGAATCGATCCGTGAAACAAAAGACAAATATTTATATATTTTCTCTATTTCTACTTTTGTGTTCTCATTTCTTTCTCTGTAAGATCAAAACATTAGGTGTATAACTCCATACTCGCTACCGTGGAGTCGAGCCCATGGGTTCTAAGGCTAAGATAGCTAAGTGCTAGCTAGAATGATTGTTATCTGTCCAGAAAAATGACACGTCATCTATCTTTGCTCTATCTTGCAGTTGCACTCACTAGGCAGGCTTTCCTTTTCTTTTCTGCTGGTGGGAGAGTGGAGTCCACCATGTTTGCCTATGCCGACTTGTTCTGGTTAAAAGTAGGTCAAACACGCCCCACGTGATATTGGTGGTCACGTGATATTGTTGCTCACTTGCTTCGGCAATCTCTGGAATCATAAAATATGGGATGCTTTTTATCTTGCTAAAACATTCACACAGAGGATACACGGTGTGTGTGTGTGTGTGTGTGTGTGTGTGTGTGCAGCAGTGAAACATATTGAAACTCCAACAGCAATAGAAATAGAACATTTTACCCAGAATTTAACTTTGCAGTCAGAACCTTTAATTAAGGTATAATGCTGGATATAACATACAGTATGTTATGTGTTTTATGAGATATAATGCTTGTTTTAGAAGCCGGTCCGGGAAGAAGACACGAGTCATCCGGACAGCTGGAGAAAATCCAGATGTTGGGCCACATCTGGCTGTGTGATATTATAATGTTGAATAAACAAGAGTTGCATTAGGATTGCGTCTGAATCATTATCCAGCATACGGCGAGAGAGTAAAATAGCCTTTTAATCTTCTTGTCGTGAGTGAAGAAAGGGTGCAGAGGCCAGGAGAAGGTGACTCTCGTGCTCATTAATCTGTCTGGACCCCCGACTGCTGCTGGTTCTCAGCTCTCTACAGCCAGAACTAGTGAGCAAGCTGCAAAAAGAGAAAGATTTTTTTAAGTTTAGAATGAATAAATACTAGAGATGACGCTGATGCGATATCCGATAGACAGGAAAAATACAGTGGATTGGATATCAGAGGGCAAAAAGAATTGAAAAGAATTGGATTTGGAAGCTTTTTGGTTGGGTGACACGGTGGTGTAGTAGTTAGCGCTGTCGCCTCACAGCAAGAAGGTCCGGGTTCGAGCCCAGTGGCTGACGGGGCCTTTCTGTGCGGAGTTTGCATGTTCTCCCCGTGTCTGTGTGGGTTTCCTCCGGGTGCTCCGGTTTCCCCCACAGTCCAAAGACATGCAGGTTAGGTTAACTGGTGACTCTAAATTGAGCGTAGGTGTGAATGTGAGTGTGAATGGTTGTCTGTGTCTATGTGACAGCCTTGCGATGACCTGGCGACTTGTCCAGGGTGTACCCCGCCTTTCACCCGTAGTCAGCTGGGATAGGCTCCAGCTTGCCTGCGACCCTGTAGAACAGGATAAAGCAGCTACAGATAATGGATGGATGGATGGATGGATGGATGGATGGATGGATGGATGATAATATTGGTTGGCATCAGTGGCGGCTGGTAGTCTTTCACACAGGGGAGGCTGGTCGGTTACGATATTTCCAGATTTTAAAAGAAAAAACACATCAATTTTGCCCATACTCTTGCCTCTGATCTGGCTGATTGTTGGCAGGGTCACAAACTGTGAAATAACAGGTTCTTTTGGCCCATTAGCCTACTGTCCAATATACATGATGGTGGTGTTGGGGGGGTATATTTTAACATTTTATATTTTAAAATTGTGGCATGTTGTTTAAAAATTTACCTCGGCTGTGTTTTTGTTTAAAAATGTTTTCCAAATTGTAGCTGTGTTTAATTCATATCCAGAGAAATATATATTCCAATATAATATACTCAGCATAAACATTTTAAATAGATTCTATATTTTTGGTCCATCCATGACATATTACTAAAGTAGCCTATTTACTGTTGTTGATGTGGGTCACTTGCTGTTAGCCAATTCTCTTTCTCGTACCAGGAGAGCTGAAAGGAACGAGTATTATTCCCTACCTTTTTCACCAAGTCAATTTGAGGCATTGGTCTACCCTGCTCTTTAATTTTAATTTTTTCCTCGAAAGGAAGACTGGCAAATGGCTTCGCCAAAATTAAATCAACAATGCTTGGCATCCGTGCGCAGCTTTCTTGCTAGCTGACTAGCCCCCTCAAGTTCAAGTTCAGTCACTCAAATAAACGAAATTTCTGGAACTAAGATAGCAAACTTGACAACACTATATTTACACTTTATTTACAATGAAAATATATACAAACTAAAAAAGCTGGTAGAAACCGTATGTAATGAATGAACTCGAAATGTAAGCCGATCTCTTACAATACACCACAGCACTTGCGAATCTGCATGGGACTGAACTGATGTTGCCAGATACTGCTGACGTTATCCAGCCCAAAATATGTTCAAAACCTGCCAAAATGCACTTAAAACTGCCCAATTGGGCGGGAAACCGCCCAATCTGGCAAAACTGTACCGCTGCCTGTCTATAGTTGAAACGAGCTGTCAATCAAAGAAAATATCCGGCCGCTTTCACCAATCACCAGTCTCCTCGCGGAAACTGCCATGTCCCTCCCATGTGAGGCTCGGAGTCCGTAGGCGGGCGTTTTCGCAGTATTTGTCCAATAACCGTCTTGCATTTTGAGATTGAAAAGCGCAGAGCTCCCAAATGCCGTTGAAGTGCACTGAGGCTGGGAGTCCGTGAGACTCCGTGGGTGGGCGTTTTCGCAGTGCTTTTTTCCAATAATCTGTCCAATAATCGTCTTGCATTTTGAGATTGAAAAGCACATAGCTCCCAATCCACTGAGGCTGGGCTGCATCGTGCTGTCATGAGGGGGAAAAACTCATGCGCACATTAGGCGAACTGGGGAAAGTTATAACGGAATGATTTCGCACTGTAGTTGGGTTGAGCACATATATTTCTATGATTCTGGATCTGAAATAGCAATGTTATAAGGTCGGCTATAACATAAGCCTAGCGCAATTCATCCTACACGATGTTCGTCATTTTTAGAGGAGGCTGAGCCTCCCTCGTTGTCTTAGAGCAATCGCCCGTGGTTGGCATTGAGTGGTATGTCAGATATATTCCATTCAGTTAGCATGATACTGAACGAGTCGAAGATGAGTAGCTGAATGGAATATATCTGATATACCACTGAATGCCAGCCAATATTATTATTATTATTATTATTATACATAATATAATATAATAACATGACCCGCCTTTCGCCCGTAGTCAGCTGGGATAGGCTCCAGCTTGCCTGCTACCCTGTAGAACAGGATAAAGCGGCTAGAGATAATGAGATGAGATGAGATACTAGCTTACCCGCGACTCAGTGCTGTTAATGCAGCAGTCCAGTTACCTTCCAGCCGGCATAGCAGTAGTGTTAGCGAAGGCCAATGCTAGCTTACCCGTGACTCAGTGCTGTTAGCACAGCAGTCCAGTTACCTTCCAGCCGATGTAGTGTTAGTGAAGGCCCACACTTGCGCAGTCAAGCCGAATATCATTATTATTATTTTCCCTGTGTAATTAACTTAGTTACTTTTAAAATCAACATCGACAGCTGCACACACCGGAGCAACCTGGCAGCCAAAATTCTCTCAAAATCTTACGTTTTTAATGAAGCAAACCTGGCGGCCATGTTTGTTTATAAATTGTCACTGTCGCTCATTAACACGGAAGTTTTACATCTCCGATGTGTGATGTCATGTTGTCTTGACAACGTGTAATATTGTAACAATATTGCACCCTCATTCTCCATTGGATAGAGTAACATAATACCGTAGGATAAGCGATATGTGAACAATATTGCATATTATCAAACCAAATGAATGAAACCCACTAGATGGGACTAGAACACGTTTTTATTCCATGGAAAAAGTGTCCTGTACCGTAAAATACCAAATAATAGCCCGGGCGATTATTTGTCTCAATCACGTAAGAGACCCGGCGCGTATTAGAGACTAGGCGGCTATTTGGAACAGGCGATTAATTCCTTCTTCACAAATACCTTCCCCAAAATCTACCTCAAAACGGGGAAAAAAATCATTCTCAGATAGGCCTACTTTTAACCAGTATAACTTACAGTTTGTTTAGAGTTAGATTACAGATAGCACGGTGCCGACTTCAGGGAATTTTGAAGACGCAGAATGCATCTTCGCATGGCACAGTCGGGGTGGATAAAGGATAAATCACACACCTTTTCCTGTTAATGACTAGTTAAGCGCATGCTTTACAAAATAATCAAGAAACCACACCATTGTCTGTGCGCAGCACTGTGATTTAATTACTCTGCAAAGTTATGGTCACTTGCTATCACCCTCACCCATGCAGCCTCCACCCTTTGCGCTTCGCGATGTCTGTCAATCTGAAATTGCATGGAGGGCGCGACGTTGAAGCAACATAATTAGGGTGCGAAGTGTCAAACCAAAGGGTTTTTTCTTATGCTGAAAAATAAGTGACCTGCAGTGGCTACATACTGTCATCTTGCATTCTCACGTTTCTCTCCAAGACGTCTCCCTATTTGGCCGATATGAGCCTATTCCCCGAGTGAGTTGGTACGGTGGCTCGACCCCGTAGAAAACTTAAAGTTCGGATGAAAGTTAGTTGAATAGGTTACTGACTTGTAGGCCTACATGTTGCCTGCCTGACGCGTGCTTCTGCCCAACTTGCACGACAGATTACTTGTTGAAAAGGCCCCTTGGATTAGATTGGCCGCGAGCAGACTGAAATGCATGTTAGAACGCTCTCACCTTTTTTGTAAAGCGTCTTCCAGATCCGAATGGGTAAGGGCAAGTGAAATGGTATAAGGTCTTTAATAAAACTCAGTGTGTGCTTTGACGCATGCATTCGGCAATTTAGGTCGTTTAACAGAAGCAGCAGTCCAACCTTGGAAACCCGCAGTCCTCAATGTCACCACACACGCTGGCTTTCGTTGGGTATACCCAAAGGGGTGGCTAAGACATCTGTCAAAAGTTACGGAGTTGCATTCCTCAAGAAATATTACGGTAGACCAAGATTATAACATTGAAACGGCATGTTTATTATCACGTAACAAAATGTTGTAAACAGTATTATAGAAATAATTTCATTCATTCATTCATTCATTCATATTGTTTCGGTAGAAAACTATGCAATGCAAAATCATTTAAACACCAGAAAACCAGAAAAGTGCTGGGCCTCAAGATTCTAGATAGAATGTTCGGACGCTTTTTTTTTTTTTTAGACCCCGGCGAGTATTCGGAACCGGCCTTTATTTGTCACAACACACGCGTACACCCGGCCGTTAAAGGGAACTCGGCGGTTAATTGGAACTCGGCTATTATTTGGTATTTTACGGTATGTATAATATTTTACTATATTTACTATATTAAGCTGTTTTTGTATAAGCCGCATCTCTCGCTATGAATTCCTGTATTTTTTTTAAGTGAAGCGCTCAAAAAATATGTTTAAAATTTTAAAGCCGAGTAGGACTGAAAGAAAAAAGAACTATCACTTGTGTATTGATATCTCAAGGTTTCAGGATCAGGATTAAGGTATCAAAAAAGTGGTGCGATATTTGTATTATTCATGAACCACCAAAATGTTAAACATGCAAATTTTATTCCTGCTTCATTTTTCCGTCCCATTAATGTGATCAATTTTGTTGTTCATTCCAAGGACAAAATGGAAAAGATTTATTGATTTATTTATTTATCTATCCAGAAATCTCACAAACACTTTTGAGACTCGCCGAAGTGTGAAACGTCTTCAAGGCCTGTGCAGTTGTACCACAATAAAACTCCCAGACCTCATTTTTCAAAGCACGGACCGTATACTACACATCACTCCTCAGTAAATCCGAAAGGAGGATGTGCTTCCTGATATGCCGTCTCCTAGCGTATCCTCTTAAGGATTTCCGAGTTAACTCGCTTCTTCTTGCCAACTTCGTTTGTCGGAGAGCTTGAAGGCAAGATATCCGTCTTGCTGCTCTGTTTCTCGGTTCGTTTGCCAAGAGCGAGAATTTGGACTCAAATTTGATTTACAAATGAATGAGCTCACATAATTCATGATTTGGTCCAAGTCTTACAGAAAACCCTCATACAGGCTTCACTTCACCATAATCACATGATTCATGTGTGAAATTTACACATGTACTTTTTACACACTTCATATTGTTTCACAAATTCTGGGGCGGCACAGTGGTGTAGTGGTTAGCACTGTTGCCTCACAGCAAGAAGGTCCTGGGTTCGAGCCCAGTGGCCAATGGGGGCCTTTCTGTGTGGAGTTTGCATGTTCTCCCTGTGGGTTTCCTCCAGGTGCTCCAGTTTCCCCCACAGTCCAAAGACATGCAGGTTAGGTTAACTGGTGACTCTAAATTGAGCGTAGGTGTGAATGTGAGTGTGAATGGTTGTCTGTGTCTATGTGTCAGCCCTGTGATGACCTGATGACTTGTCCAGGGTGAACCCCGCCTCTCACCCATAGTCAGCTGGGATAGGCTCCAGCTTGTCCCCGACCCTTCACAGGATAAGTCTCATCTCATCTCATTATCTGTAGCTGCTTTATCCTGTTCTACAGGGTCGCAGGCAAGCTGGAGCCTATCCCAGCTGACTACGGGCGAAAGGCGGGGTACACCCTGGACAAGTCGCCAGGTCATCACAGGGCTGACACATAGACACAGACAACCATTCGCACTCACATTCACACCTACGCTCAATTTAGAGTCACCAGTTAACCTAACCTGCATGTCTTTGGACTGTGGGGGAAACCGGAGCACCCAGAGGAAACCCACGCGGACACGGGGAGAACATGCAAACTCCGCACAGAAAGGCCCTCGCCGGCCACGGGGCTCGAACCCGGACCTTCTTGCTGTGAGGCGACAGCGCTAACCACTACACCACCGTGCCGCCCTCATAGGATAAGTGGTTACGGATAATGGATGGACAATGTTTCACAAATTCTTTACACTCTTTTCCCCCCATGATTCATTTCTTTTCACCTGATTCCTTTTTCACATGTGATTTTTTTATGATACATTTTTACATGCTTTAATGTATTATTACTTTATTTTCATGTTTTTTCACCTGCAATTTTTTTTCCAAACAGATTTGTTTCTGTTTCCAGTTGAGAGTATGTCAAGCACATTCTGGCTGCCGCTTCTCACCAGAGCTTTTTATTTTATTTTCTCTCTCTCTTTTTTGTGTGTGTAGTTTGATGTTTGTTTTTGTTTGGGTGTTTTTGTCCGCCGGTGGTGGTGTAGCTCCGGACCTGGTTTTGGGCGTCGGTTCCCTCCAGGCCTTGGTTCGGCGTGGGTGATATCTGTGCTCCTAGCTATGGACTGTGGTGAGCTCATTGCTCATTTTGACATCGGTTGTCCAGCGCTCTGTGCTTTGGTGCTTGGTGTGGTGTTCTGGGCAATGTTGCCTGGCAGCGTTGCGGCGGCTGTGCTGGCGGTGTGGGACTTGTTTTCATGCGCCTTTTGGTGGGACTGTGGCTGCTACACCACTGGAATGACATCCTGGCCTCTACTTGGTGGACTCTTTTTTTGTTTGTTTTTTGTTTTTGTTCCCTATAATTGTAAAGTGACCTTGGGTTTTGAGAAAGCTGCTATGTAAATTGAACTTATTATTATTATTATTATTATTATTATTATTATTATTATCTCATCTCATTATCTCTAGCCACTTTATCCTGTTCTACAGGGTCGCAGGCAAGCTGGAGCCTATCCCAGCTGACTACGGGCGAAAGGCGGGGTACACCCTGGACAAGTCGCCAGGTCATCACAGGGCTGAAACACAGAGACACAGACAACCATTCACACTCACATTCACACCTACGGTCAATTTAGAGTCACGAATTAACCTAAACATGTCTTTGGACTGTGGGGGAAACCGGAGCACCCGGAGGAAACCCACGCGGACACGGGGAGAACATGCAAACTCCACACAGAAAGGCCCTCGCCGGCCACGGGGCTCGAACCTGGACCTTCTTGCTGTGAGGCGACAGCGCTAACCACTACACCACCGTGCCGCCCTTTTTATTAATAGTAATAATAATAATAATTATAATTATTATATGATTAATTTTTCCCATGTGATTCTTTTTCACATGGTTTTTTTCATACAATTAATTTTTTAAAAAATTTATTTGTTTCATTTTCACATTTAATTTATTATCACATGATTCATTTTTGTCCCCATGTGATTTTTTTTATCATACATTTTTACATTTTTACTTGTTTTTCTAATAATACTACTTTATTTTCATGTTTTTTCACTTGCATTTTTTTATATGATTCATCTTTGTTCCCATGTGATTCTTTTTCACATGATTTTTTTCATATGATTAATTTTTTTAAATGTAATTTTTTTCCACTTGATTCATGTTCACATTTTATTAATTTTTACGGTTCATTTTTTGCCCCACATGATTCCTTTTTTACATTTTTATGATTCGTTTTTACATGACTTTTTCCTACAACTCCATTTTCATGTGATTTTTTTCTTTATTATATTTTATTTTCATGTTTTTTTACACCTGCAACTTTTTCATATGATTCTTTTTTTGACGTTTTTTTCTTGCGAGTCACTTATTTTCATATTATTTTTTTCATATGATTAATTTTTTGAAATGTGATTATTTCCACAATTCATTTATTTTCACATGTACTTTTTTAAAAATTTGATTTAGTTTTCACATTTGATTTTTTACACACGATTTACGTATTTTCATGGGGTTTTTTTCATGGTTTTATTCATTATTAGCTCATCTGGCCGACAGGTGATAAGTTTATGCTATCATGTGTTGTCTGGCGTCATCCACATTTCACAAAAATCGCTTCTTCTTTCTCAATTCTTCACCGATTTTTATTCTTTTTAGCAGGAAGATAGGTCTGCCTGGGGTGCATATAGCTTCTACTCAAATTTGCATAATTACAATGAATAATGAAGATATGGAGTAATTAAGCCCTAATGAGCAGTTTCCACACAAATCGCTTCTTCTCCCTCAATTCTTCACTAATTCTGATTCTTTCTGGCAGGAAGGTAGGAGTACTTAGGGTGCATAGAACTTCTACCCAGGTCTGATTTCTCACGGGGCCCGAGTGAGCTACGCCATCACTGACGGTCTCATTTATTATTCACATGGTGTTTACTTGAGTTCACGTGTGCGCAGTTTCAGGGCCTAACATGTTGAAATCCATGTCCGTGTGTTTTTACATGTAATTTTCTCTTATGAAATGGACAAGAATAGACAATGCTGCCATTCCTACATTTCCTCATACACAACGCCAAATCAGAAAAAGCTGAGACGGTATGTTGAAAATGAATTTTTTTTTCAAAATAAACACATTTCAATTCTGATTCTTGCAGCACAGTTTTAAAAAAAAGAAGTTGGGACAGTAAAGCATTTACCACTTTATAATGTTCGCATTCCTTCTCACAACGCTTAAAAGATGTTTATGGACTGAAGACACCAAGTGATGAAGTGTTTCGGGTGTTATTTTGTCAAATTCTTCCTGCAAACAGGTCTTAAGGTGTGCAACAGTACAGGGTCGTCGTTGTGGTCATATTTTGTGTTTCAAAATTCCCCCACACATTCTCGATTGAGGACAGAGGGGACACGCCCTCTTCTTCCACAGCCACGCCTTTGTAATGTGTGCAGAATGTGGTTTTGTTGAAATCTCCTTGGAAAAGATATCTTCTTGAAGGCAGCAGATGTTGCTCCAAAACCTCAGTGTACTTTTCTGCATTAATGCTCCATCACAGAAGTGTAAGTTACCTTTGTCAAGGGCACTGACACAACCCCATACCATAACACACCCTGGCTTTTGGACTCGTTCCTGGTAACAGTCTGGATGGTCCTTTTCATCTTTGGTCCGGCGCACATGGCATCCATTTCTTCCAAAAAAAGACCTGGAATACTGATTCAGCGGACCACAATACACATTTCCACTGTGTGATGGTCCATCCCAGATGCCTCCGAGCCCAGAGAAGTCAACGGCACTTCTAGACACAGTTAACAAAAGGCTTCCTTTTTGCACAGTAAAGTTTTAACTGGTGTTTGTGGATATAACTCCGTATTGTAGAGCCTGAAAAAGGTTTGCCAAAGTAATCCCAAGGCCTTGTGGTTCTATCAGCTATAGATTCTTGATGCCGTACCATCTGAGGGATTGGAGATCATGGGTGTTCAGATTAGGCTTGAGCCCTTGCCCTTTACACACCAAAATTCCTCCAGATTCATTGCATTGTTTAATGATGTGATGCACCGTAGAGGGTGAAATATCCAAATTCCTTGCTATCTTTCTTTCTTTGGTGAACATTGTTTTAAAATATTTCAATAATTTTCTCCTGCATTTGTTGACAAACTGGAGATCCTCAGCCCATCTTTACTCCTCAAACACTCGGCCTTTCCTGGAGACTGATTTTAGCAACAAATCATGATTACAGTCACCTGTTGACATCACCTGTTTCAAATCACATCATTATTTAATTGTTTTACCTCATTACTAGCCCTAAATCTCCCCATCCCAACTTTTTTGGAATGCGTTTCAGGACTGAAACACAGGAATTGATGTATATTAACAAATGAAATGACAAAACATGAAATATCTTGGGTTCATTCTGTCTGCAATGAAACACAATTCAAAGTACATTTAGAAATCACTGCTTTCCTTTTTTTTTATTTGCATTTTCCATTCCATCCCAATTTTTTTTTTTCTGATTTGGGGTTGTACAACGCTGTAAATCATTTGAGGCAGTGGAAGCTATTAGACTGGCTATGAGGTGGTTTCCTTCATATACTTGTTAGTTTCTTTAATATCTATGCTAGAGAGAGGAGAGACGAGTCTCTGACAAAAACATAATATTCCGTGCTTGTCTTTTCTTCAGGATGAATCACTTTGGTCTGTCTCACAGCCCCAGGAAGTAAATGATAGTCATTTCATACAAAACATGGTGCACTTGGATGTCCTTTCAATCTCGCTCCAAATTGAAATTATAGTTGAGTTTTATATCAACTATACACTCAATTTCAGAAATATTGGCACCCTTCATGAAAATAAGCAGAAATGAATATACCTAGAGGCAACACTAAAGTGCTTGTGTGTGGGGGGGTGCTCTTTGATGGACTGCCATCCCATTCGGGGCATATTCCCACCTCACACCCAATGTGTTACTTAGATAGGCTCTGAATCCACCACAACCCTGACCACTTCCTGAAAATGAACACATAAAATCAAGCTCTTGGTTTACGTCCTTATTAGAACCCACAAATAATTACATACAGTAGTTATGTTATGGCTGGGTTCTTGCCCAAACTGATAACTGCATTATCAGTTTTTCTTTGGCTAATCAGATACAAGATACACCACCACATTTACCAGAGTAGTTGGGGGTTAGGTGCCTTGCTCAAGGGCACTTGAGCCAGTCCTGCTGGTTCAGGGAATCAAACCAGCAACCTTTTGGTCCCAAAGCTGTTTCTCTAACCATTTGACCATGCCATTCCCAAATTATGTAGGATGTAGAAAACAATAAAGTTGATCAATTTAATATGATTTCTTTCCATATTTCTGGATTAGAACCTGCAGGGTCTGAAGGGGTCCAGTGTGAGCTTGTCTTGATTTCTATCTTGCATTTATTGTTAATGTGTGTGTTCATTCATTTGTTGATTATGTTTTGCCTGATATATCTCCGTACATCTCGTTGGACTAAAACGGGCCTCAGTTATCAGTCACTTAGTGAAGATGTACATGAATGTGTTATTAGTGCAAAAATCCCACCAGATTTACAAACATTTAGCTGATTCTCTTCCATAAATTACCAAGCACAGCTGTTTCACATTTGGCGATGCTCGCAAAACTCCATAAAAAGAAAAAGCTCACAAAGAAAATAGCAAAACTGTGACTAACCAGTGAAAGAGCACCTCATAAAATCAGCCTGTGTTAAATCCTCCAGTAATGCAGCTCAGCCACTACAGCGAGTCAGCTACCGTATACGCACAAGGCGCCATTACTTTTGTTCTAATTGTTTAACTAGCCTTATGTCATTATATTAATATAACTAAAACAATATGGGATTTGCAACACAATTTGAAGTCGTGAGTCATCTTCTATGGAAATTTACACAAATCCGTAGGATTGTCTTGGAAATCTTTCCGAACTAACATGATTTTTCGTGAACACTGCATTTCTTGTGTAAATGTTCCTGCAAACAAGTTACATATAAATGTGTTAGGTTGATAAACAAAGCCCAAAGAAAGCAGCCTGTGTTACTGTAAATCCTCCAGGAATATAGTTCAGCCACTGCAGCGAGTCAGCTGCTATATACGCACAGGGCGCCATTACTTTTGTTCTGATCATATAACTTGTCTTATGTCATTAATATCGCTAAAACAACATGGGTTTTGCAACACAATTTGAAGCTGTGAGTCATCTCATCTGGAAATGTACACAAATTCATAGGATAGTCTTGGATTTTCGTGAACACCACACTTCTTGTGTAAATGTTCCTGCAAACAATTTACGTATAAATTCGTTAGCTTGATAACCAAAGCCCGAAGAGAGAATAACGAATCCTTTATAATTTAACAGATTTCACCTCTGTCATAAACAGATGTATACACGGACATCATGGTGGGAAATATCATGTGCGAGATGGTTCCCCTACGGTACCATGCTACTTTCCCAAACAGCAAAACAACAGGATCTTCTATAATTTGCATCAAGCTGTGTGCTTATTCTTTTTTTCTCTTTGTTGCACATCATACCGGCTCACATCAGGCGTCTCTCTGCATGAACGCTCTCTGCATGACAGGCTGCGTGGACAAAAAAACTAGCACTTAAACAACTGCTGTAGTGAATTAGCCGAGCCCCTTGATCCCAGAGTATCGATGAACCTGGAACGGGAGATTGCATGAGCACTCCCTGTAGGACGCTGAGTCACCCTGATGGAGGCCTTAGCCACGTTCGGTGGAGGCAAATGTCACGGCAGCTTGCTATTGTTAACTAAATGGAATTAGCTTCCAGCATCGGATGACATCTGTCCTTATGTACCCAAATGTGTTTGCCATGAAAGCTCATGAAAAGGCTCAAGCAGTGGCTATAATGGCGCCAAATGGAACCGGATGAATGGTCGTGTGTCAGGACATGTGATTATGTATGTATCCTCGAGCACTCACACACAGATGATTAATCCCAGGCAGGGATGAGGAAATATGCTAAATAAAATCCCAGCATGATCTGGAAAATTCAACTGATAAATCCGGTACGCTCTTGAAGTTTAGATGGATCTAACTGACAGTAGCGGTGATTGGCATGTAATTATTTAAAGTACGATCTACCTTCAGTCAATCTTGCCATATGACTAACGTTAAAAGGTTTGTGGAAGAAGAGTCTGGAGACAGAAATCTTACTTTCTCGGTCGTTAGCAAGTTAATCCGAGTCAAGTCTGAGAACAAGACTCCAACCGCACCATTTGACGGTGGATGTTGTTGCATTTATGTGAAAGCGTCTCTGCTACTGTGTTGGACTAACGTTACTGCTCAACTGCCCCGTTTTAGTTAATAGGCTACAGATAAAAAGCTTGCTCATTGCTAAACAAGCCCCGCCCACTATCAACAGGGCAAATAACATAAGACAGGGTTAACACTAGCGAGTTCACCAGTCAGCAATCAAGCCTCGCTATCAACAGAGCAATGAACATAGCGTGTCCCTTCCTTCCTTCTCTGGGTGGAGTCTTACCAAATGACGATTGAAGTTCGAGGTTGTCCCCGTCGTCTCCTCGATAGTTCTTCTACACACGGAACACATAAGAGTGCATTTTTTCCCACTGCACGAGAAGTCTGTATAAGCAAAACGGACAATCCTAGGGGCGTCTCTCCAGGCATTTTAGCGCCATTAATGTTAGTTTGTTCCTGAACATGACGTATGAACAGGTGAATGTGCATTCTCTTGCATGAAATTAGGATAAAAATTAATGTAGATGGGCGGCACGGTGGTGTAGTGGTTAGCACTGTCGCCTCATAGCAAGAAGGTCCGGGTTCGAGCCCCGTGGCCGGCGAGGGCCTTTCTGCATGGAGTTTGCATGTTCTCCCCGTGTCCGCGTGGGTTTCCTCCGGGTGCTCCGGTTTCCCCCGCAGTCCAAAGACATGCAGGTTAGGTTAACTGGTGACTCTAAATTGAGCGTAGGTGTGAATGTGAGTGTGAATGGTTGTCTGTGTCTATGTGTCAGCCCTGTGATGACCTGGCGACTTGTCCAGGGTGTACCCCGCCTTTCGCCCGTAGTCAGCTGGGATAGGCTCCAGCTTGCCTGCGACCCTGTAGAACAGGATAAAGCAGCTAAAGATAATGAGATGAGATGAGATTAATGTAGATATCAATATAAACATCTTATGCCAAATTATTATGGCATGTTACAAAAAAATAAAGAAAAAATCCAAGACCTCGTCTCCAATTTACAAGTCCGAATGCAGTTAATACACGAGTCCAAGTCCGAGTCATCAGTGCTCAAGTCCAAGTCAAGTCACAAGTCTTTAGAATTAGGGAACAAGTCGGACTCGAGTACTACAAGCCTGCAGCAATGCATTTCTGGCCCCACAGAAATGCACCGGCCATCTCAAGCCAAGTTCTGCCACTCAGTCATGATTCATTAAACTTCTCCTTAGCAAAAAGTAGCTTAAAGTTCATTTTACTAAGTATGCTTCAGTATAAGTATAGCAGGTATACTACAGACCATGTACTTTTAGTGTACTAGAAAGTAGACAAATTTAATATTTTTTCAGACTAAATTGGAATATTTCAAGTTTACAAAAGTATACTTTAAAGTTCATTTTAAGTTTGCAAAAGTACACTTTAAAGTATACAACAAGTACACTCATCTATATACTATCAATGTACTTGGTATATCCCTCTCATATGCTTAAAGTATACCACAAGTACACTTATCGATATACTGCCATTGTACTAGTTATATACTTCTTTTTTAAAGTTTTTTTTGGGGCTTTTTTCACCTTTATTGGATAGGACAGTGTAGAGACAGGAAATGAGCAGGAGAGAGAGATGGGGAGGGATCAGGAAATGACCTGGGGTCGGAATCGAACCCGGGTCCCCGGATTTATGGTATGGCGCCTTACAGTGGGGCAAAAAAGTATTTAGTCAGCCACCAATTTTGCAAGTTCTCCCACTTAAAAAGATGAGAGAGGCCTGTAATTTTCATCATAGGTACACTTCAACTATGAGAGACAGAATGGGGGGAAAGAATCCAGGAAATCACATTGTAGGATTTTTAATGAATTAACTGGTAAATTCCTCGGTAAAATAAGTATTTGGTCACCTACAAACAAGCAAGATTTCTGGCTCTCACAGACCTGTAACTTCTTCTTTAAGAGGCTCCTCTGTCCTCCACTCGTTACCTGTATTAATGGCACCTGTTTGAACTCATTATCAGTATAAAAGACACCTGTCCACAACCTCAAACAGTCACACTCCAAACTCCACTATGGCCAAGACCAAAGAGCTGTCAAAGGACACCAGAAACAAAATTGTAGACCTGCACCAGGCTGGGAAGACTGAATCTGCAATAGGTAAGCAGCTTGGTGTGAAGAAATCAACTGTGGGAGCAATTATTAGAAAATGGAAGACATACAAGACCACTGATAGTCTCCCTTGATCTGGGGCTCCACGCAAGATCTCACCCCGTGGGGTCAAAATGATCACAAGAACAGTGAGCAAAAATCCCAGAACCACACGGGGGGGACCTAGTGAATGACCTGCAGAGAGCTGGGACCAAAGTAACAAAGGCTACCATCAGTAACACACTACGCCGCCAGGGACTCAAATCCTGCAGTGCCAGACGTGCCCCCCTGCTTAAGCCAGTACATGTCCAGGCCCGTCTGAAGTTTGCTAAAGAGCATTTGGATGATCCAGAAGAGGATTGGGAGAATGTCATATGGTCAGATGAAACCAAAATAGAACTTTTTTGGTAAAAACTCAACTTGTCGTGTTTGGAGGAGAAAGAATGCTGAGTTGCATCCAAAGAACACCATACCTACTGTGAAGCATGGGGGTGGAAACATCATGCTTTGGGGCTGTTTTTCTGCAAAGGGACCAGGACGACTGATCCATGTAAAGGAAAGAATGAATGGGGCCATGTATCGTGAGATTTTGAGTGAAAACCTCCTTCCATCAGCAAGGGCATTGAAGATGAAACGTGGCTGGGTCTTTCAGCATGACAATGATCCCAAACACACTGCCCGGGCAACGAAGGAGTGGCTTCGTAAGAAGCATTTCAAGGTCCTGGAGTGGCCTAGCCAGTCTCCAGATCTCAACCCCATAGAAAATCTTTGGAGGGAGTTGAAAGTCCATGTTGCCCAGCGACAGCCCCAAAACATCACTGCTCTAGAGGAGATCTGCATGGAGGAATGGGCCAAAATACCAGCAACAGTGTGTGAAAACCTTGTGAAGACTTCCAGAAAACGTTTGACCTCTGTCATTGCCAACAAGGGGTATATAACAAAGTATTGAGATGAACTTTTGTTATTGACCAAATACTTATTTTCCACCATAATTTGCAAATAAATCCTTTAAAAATCAGACAATGTGCTTTTCTGGATTTTTTTTTCTCATTTTGTCTCTCATAGTTGAGGTATACCTATGATGAAAATTACAGGCCTCTCTCATCTTCTTAAGTGGGAGAACTTGCACAATTGGTGACTGACTAAATACTTTTTTGCCCCACTGTATATAAATATAAGTTATATACTTCGAGTCCCTATTTTTAGTTTATTATTGTATACTTTAAGTATACTCTTATAAACATTGGTTATTTCACTAGTTTACTTGTTATACTTTAAGTTTGCTTGGCATGTTACTTGTAGCTTACTATTTATATACTGGAAATATAGTCCTTAAAGTATTCTTAAAGTTTACTCATACTGTATGTACACAAGAGTGTGATGCATTTACAAAATCACAAGACCGAATGTTGAAAACAAGTTTGATATATTTTCAAACATTTCAGAAACAAAGACCTATGAAATCAAGTCCTTCCTTACTGGAGAAATTGATCAATAAAGTCAAGTCAAAAGTTTTTCTGTTTTTGTGTATAAGGTACATAAAGATAATGCAATTGAGCACACATACTGTAAAGTTTTAAACTCCAGCATTATATTATATTAATATATAAATTAAATGTTAAGCATGAGTCAATGACTTGACCTTATTATGCACTTGGAGCAAGATATACTAAGTATTAGTACTTTGTGGCAGAAAAACGTAAAAAGTATACTAAAGTATAAGTTTTAGTATTGAAGTATAAGTGTAAGTCTTAGTATTAATGTACTTAGTCTTAGACTTTTGTTTATACTTTTCAGTATAAGTCAAGTATACTTCACTATACTATTCTTAAGTATATAAAATATAGTTTAAAGACATTGCACAGTATATCTACCTCTATATTTGCACACTGTTTTGTTTGCCTCTTTTTTTTTAAATGTTATCTTCATTTTTCACTCTACCTTTATATTTTGCATTCCATATGCACTTTATATTTTATATTTCATATTTATATATGAGTGATTCCATGCTTATGGGTACTGAAATGGGGACATGAACTTATTTTTAAAAATTCACCTAAAACCATTTCTTTTTTTACCATCAGGTCACAAAACATGTAATCTTTAATGAATGATATGTTAAAAGATAACTTTAATTTTCTGAGATGTAATAAAAACATATTTATATGCCAAAGTCAAGCCTATGAGTTCCAAAATGATGTCTGTTACATTACTTCTGTTACAATTGTCCATCTCGCGTCTGTTACAAATTAATTACAATCTAGCTATAGACCATGTTAATCTTATTGAAAGAATGTGTATGTTTATTCTACTACACATGTTTATTAATTATATTTGCTAAAACATCACCTTCCTATGTTTCAAAAAGTAATTCTACATTGTTAAAATTGAGAATCTATATGTCCACAACACTTCTGTTACGTTCTGACTTTGGCATATAAATATGTTTTTATTACATCTCAGAAAATTAAAGTTATCTTTTAACATATCATTCATTAAAGATTACATGTTTTGTGACCTGATGGTAAAAAAAAGAAATGGTTTTAGGTGAATTTTTAAAAATAAGTTCATGTCCCCATTTCAGTACCCATAAGCGTGGAATCACTCATATATATTTCTTTTATATTGGTAAGCGTAGTTTGGTCGGGCAGCTGCAAAATAAGAATTTCATTACCCAATAATAAACCGCTGTGTCTGTTATTGTGTATATGACAAATAAACATCTTGAATCTTATAAAAAGTCAACTTCAAGTATACTTCCTCAGTTTTAGTAAAAAAATAAGTATACTCATAGTACACTTGAATAAACTTCTTTTTGCTAAGGGTCATCTCAGACCAACTGACACAACACACACACATCCAACCACATTTTCTTCAGGAAATGCACTTGTCTGCTTTTGTATTTGGTGGCATGTTTGCAAATTCGCTTTTTGCGCCCTATCTCCCCTTGCAAGTCTGGTGTGTCCTGTTGAGTATTTTCAAACCTACTTTGCTTCGTTTGTTGATCTTTTATGAACATCGTTATGGCAGGTTTACTGCATGAAACAATGCATTTTCACCTGAATATAATCATCTGCACTGTAGGTGTGTGATATTACCCAACAATATATATATGCATTTGGAACTTTCATCAAATATTTCAGGGGGTTCAAACAAGAAAACCTTCCCGAACTAACTCTGTCACTGCATGACATTAACGTTGGGTGACCTTTTAATCATTCCGTTGGTCTTTGACTATAGCTGCACTGCACAATGCATCATCATCATCATCATCATCATCTGGAGCAAAATTTCTTTTAAGCTGTTTATCAACCACATGGAGTGAATAGGGGGGTCATATAGACATCAGACACAATCTGCTAACACACACAAATGACCCCGGAGAGTAGCTTCTAATGAGCGGAGCCATCTGAAACCATTGCATCCAGAGAAAAGAGAGACAGAGAGAGAGAGAAAGAAAGTAAAGAAAAAGCAGCTTGAGACATCACTGTTGTAGCATCAAGGGCTTCTTCGTGCCAAGCTGTGGATTTTCTCTCCTGTAGCCCAGGGCCAGGCTGGTCTGGCAGCAGAAGGACAGCAGATGCCATTTGATGACAGCAAAGCAGAGACGGCCAGCCAGGCACTGTCAGAGAAATCAGAATCATCTCATTATTTTTCTCACTCCCTTTCATGTGTAGCGCCATGTTTCCAATCAGTGCGACCGTGTCCCGCGGCGTGCGAGCCCCACAGTCTGTGAAGTAAACAGCATTAGCGTGACTTTTTCTTCAGCTGGAGTTCTTTGTGTGTATCATGCATGTGGTGAGGAAGTCTTTACCCTGCACATGTAGGTCTTTGTGCTTTTTGCTCCCTCTGTCGACGCTAGCTCTTTGAGAGGTGGAACGATGCCCCGGTGCGTGCGCTCTTTGCTCCATGCTGAGCTGAGTCTGTAGTCGGTAAACAAGACAAATGAGGCGCATCCTTATTTGGAAGGCATTCCTGGCAATCAGCAGTTAGGCCACTTTGGCCAGAAAAGGAGGGGAAAAAGGAGGGACAAGCCAGTGGCGTTAAAACTGACCCTTGTGCAAACCAACAGGGGATCTCTTTTCTCGAATGCTCTATCATGTAACATTTCTTTGACACCACACTTGTCCAGGGATGAATAAAATTCAGTTCAAAAATTACATCAATACTGATAATTATGGAAAAGTTCCTCTTATCCAGAAGTGCTCATACTTGTGCACATGGGCGCCGCCAGGGGGGGAAAGGTTAGAACAATTCTAGGGGCCCAGCACTGCCATGGGGCCCTTTAAGGGGCTGATAATATGCTTTTAATGATTTTTATAAGACTTTTGAAATAACAACAATGCAATATTCCATCTGGTAAAATGAGCTAATTGAACAAGGTTGTCTATTTCTTGAGTTCTTCAACATATTGTCATTTAACCCTCCCCCTTTTGCGAAATGGTACGGTCCAGTTCTGGTAGAAGCGCGATGCGTTAAATCTGTGTGCTGATCAGTGCAACACTACTTGCTGCTGTGTCGCGGTGCAGCAGCCAGCCAGCCAGCAGTGGAGTGCGTACAGTCTATGATCACTAAATATGAAGAGTGGCTGTCAAAAACGTAAAGAAAGGCAGCTGAAAGCTGAGAGGGACCGGAGAGGCAGGCAACTGGTCACTCAGTTTTTCCCAAAGAAAGGTAGCTATCGCTCACATGTGTGTTCAAAATATTAGCGAATGGTAAATGAACAGTATGAACGTGGTTGGATTAGCCTATCAAGAGAACACTTTTACAGTTTGTACGGTGACATTTTTTCCATTTTAATAACTGAACTGACTTGTGTGATAAACAAGATGAAATATTACGTTATGCTGGTGCTAATAACTAGTGCTAATAACCAGTTTCATAACTAATGGGGTGCCCTAAATATGCACAGATTCAGCCTCAGGGGGACCTCCGCCCTACCAAACCACTGAACCCCCCTTTGGAGAAGGAGGTAAGCAGCAATACAACCCATAAATGCTTTAGGATTGAAGTTTTTAATGAGCAAGCGCCATATACAGTTTGCTAGATTAAAGTGTTGCTAATAACGGACACCAGTCAAGTGTTTGACATGGTTACGTGTGTGGAATGTTCACACGTTCTAAACCATTGGTTTCAAATTGAGGAGCTGGAGAAAGCGCAGCACACGTAAAAGAGGGATAGAGGTTACAACATATGAAGAAATACGTACGTAATTGATCAAATTGAAATGTCACTCCGTGTCACTTTGAAATAAATTTATAATAAGATGTTTCCTGTCTTTTATGGGTAACATTTGTAAGGCTACTGAGTATGGCGTTCATTTAAATGCATCAAATTTGAATGCATCAAACTTTTTCATGCATTAACTAACCCCTCATCAGGCCATGATGCAGCAGCCAGGGAGGACAAATAATGACAATAGTGCAATTGTGACGAGGGTGGGCAAAGTTGGGGGGCCCAAAATTCTAATCTTTCATGGGGCCCAAAATTTCTGGCGGCGCCCCTGCTTGTGCATATACTTAACCTGATTTTACTTAATCCCTGTTTAGATGATGTGAATCATCGGTGTGTAATCCATTCCTCCAAGGTTGCCAGATATTTTTTGAGTAGAAGTGTATGAGATTGGATTTAACAGCATCTAGACCACCAACTTTAAGTACAAGTACATACCGTTAAGCCTGAAAAAACAAACATGGATAGAAAATGCAGACCGAAGAAGGAAAAGGTTTTTTTTTTTTGCTGTTGTTAAATATAATAAAAGAGAATTTTAGGCGGCACGGTGGTGTAGTGGTTAGCGCTGTCACCTCACAGCAAGCAGGTCCGGGTTCGTGGCCGGCGAGGGCCTTTCTGTGTGGAGTTTGCATGTTCTCCCCGTGTCCGCGTGGGTTTCCTCCGGGTGCTCCGGTTTCCCCCACAGTCCAAAGACATGCAGGTTAGGTTAACTGGTGACTCTAAATTGAGCGTAGGTGTGAATGTGAGTGTGAATGGTTGTCTGTGTCTATGTGTCAGCCCTGTGATGACCTGGCGACTTGTCCAGGGTGTACCCCGCCTTTCGCCCGTAGTCAGCTGGGATAGGCTCCAGCTTGCCTGCGACCCTGTAGAACAGGATGATTACATATGTATAAGGAAATTGTATTGAAAAAAATCTGATAGGAGTCTGGTGTACGTCTTGCCAGTTGTATAAATTCTCCTAGTTGTAATGATCACATTAATTAGCAATATGGCTTCAGTAGTCATTAGAAAATAGCACTTGATCCAGCACATTCTGTTATTTTTCCTTTTATTTTGTTATATTTGTTATATTAAGTTAATTGCACACACAACTATTTCGAGTTGGTGAATTTATAAAATAACGCCAATGTTTTTGGTAATTTGCTGCTTTGAAGGATAAGCTGGCCTAGTGCTATTTTACTCTTTCAGTTTAGGATATAACAACAAGATACCAGATAAGCAATGTCTCTGATTAAGACACCAAGATTTTTGTGAACTTTTAAGGAATGCTATTAAAGCAAGACGGCCTTCTTTTGATTTCATAAAATCGGTGGAATTTAGTTCCCTCTGAAATGTGGTAATTGTGATATATGTTTATTTCTGTAATATCTCACAAAATATCAGACCATTCTGTGGCTGGGACGTTATTTAATTTGAGTGGATTAAAGCAAATAATGTGCATGAAATCGCTTGCTTCATGCGGTCAAGCAGACAGAGGAAGTCCGTGTGCGCATGCGCAGGTTTACCTTCTTCTTCTTCTTTTGGGTTTTACAGCAGCTGGCATCCACAGTGTTGCGTTACTGCCATCTACAGGTTCACCTTTGAGCGTGCACTGACAGTTCCATCATTATGTCGCTAAATGAACAGCTGATCACACCGAGGTGCTCGCTGAGCGCCGATATTTGAAAAGTTTGGTTCCAAAATGCGATAAACGCCAAATTTGAAAAATTGAAACTCCCAGCACCAAACCATCAGCGATTATCATATCTTACTCATACCATATTCAGTTTTTGTCAAAACATGATATCTGCCATTGATTTACACACTGCATTATGGCCTTTCATTCCAAAACACAACAAGCGCCATTACTGATTTTTCTCAAAACCAGACATATCCATTTGGCCAATCAGAGGGTGCCATTGGTGTGGTCTTCTAAGATGGCTGCACTCATTCTCATCTCATTATCTCTAGCCGCTTTATCCTTCTACAGGGTCGCAGGCAAGCTGGATCCTATCCCAGCTGACTACGGGCGAAAGGCGGGGTACACCCTGGACAAGTCGCCAGGTCATCACAGGGCTGACACATAGACACAGACAACCATTCACACTCACATTCACACCTACGCTCAATTTAGAGTCACCAGTTAACCTAACCTGCATGTCTTTGGACTGTGGGGGAAACCGGAGCACCCGGAGGAAACCCACGTGGACACGGGGAGAACATGCAAACTCCACACAGAAAGGCCCTCGCCGGCCCAGGGGCTCGAACCCAGGACCTTCTTGCTGTGAGGCGACAGCGCTAACCACTACACCACCGTGCCGCCCCATGGCTGCACTCATGAAGTAGTAAATCGCTTTGGCACTTCTCGCATTTATTGGACAATTTCACAATGAATTATGAATAATTTCAATAAAATAATCTAAAAATCTATTAAATAAAATAATCTGTCATGAAAGAACACAGTTAAATGCACTTTAAGTAGAAGGGGATATGTAGTATTTTGGGGGGGAAATGCTGTGGCGTGGATACGTAGTGACTTGACAAAAAAATAATTACTTGGTTCAGTTAAAAGCTGTTAATTAGTTCTGGATTTCATTTTTGAAGTTTATCATCATTAAAGAGTTAGTCAATACATTTTAAAACAGGATACAGTGGTTTTCCTTTTATCACTTCCCGTAATCAGAGTAATTTTTCTTGAAACAATGGAATTGAATGTATAGCATTTTGGAACCAAACTCTTCATTTATTAGTTTGGTCCTGCGTTTCCTTTCCTTCGTGTATAACATAACGTCTTTTCTTCTCGCTTTTTTTCCGTTACTGTAGTCAGGCTTTCACGTTTCATTCGCACACTCACGTCCTCCATTTTTCTCTCCTGTTTCAAATTTGTATCCCACAATGCCTTGCGTGAACAGGGAAAGCCCACCACGTGATGTGATGCATGATGTAGTATCTTGAATTGGGTCATGGTGAAGCAGGAAAAAATAGCAGAGAATTGAGGGCCACGTGGCCTTAATGTCACTAATTGTTCTATTTTTTTTTTAAACTAATAAAATTGGAAGTCTGTGATTTGAATTCAGTAGCTTTCAGTCCACTAAACAAAAATAATTGGGTGTCGGGGAAATTTTTTTTATGACCTACACTTGAAAAATCTGAGAGGCAGTCTAGCTTTAAATGATTAATTAATTAATAGTGTGTTGGTTATATGTGTCAGTCCACCAGATTTTCATACCAGATGCTCAGATGATGGATTGACTTATACCTGCTGCATTAAACTACCAAGCCTCTGTATGCAGGAAATAAAAACCAAAGTGAAATTGGACTGATGGAAGGTACTGTAAATCTGACATGAAATCATGCTCATGCAACCCAAAATGGCCCATTTTCCAGGCAGAAAGCCTTCAAAATGTCCAAGATGTCCATGATGTTTCATGACCGGAATGGCATGACTTTTACTCTGGATTTGCAAAACAGCTATAGGTAATTTAATATGATGCCTCATTGATTGGTTGGCACCACACCAAATTCATTTCTGGCACTGTGCCAATTATGTCAGAATGTTAGTCGCTGATACGCTAACACGGGACCAACTCTAACCTGGACAAAATGTTAACAACAAAGCTAGAACTGCTGTTAATACAAGATAGTCAGTCATAAAATATGTTTTTTATTCTTTCTATCCTCTGAACATGCGGTGTGGAAAACAATGGAGACCAGAACTCAGAATCAGTCAGGACACGTACAATGAATGGACGCTATCGAGCGTTGACTCATTTCCGGTTCTGGACAGCATTTAAAACGAGTTCCTGTCTCAAGCCCTCTATGATAAAAGTGGTACATGTATCCGTTAGGGGGCGCTATTCATCTCATCTCATTATCTCTAGCCGCTTTATCCTGTTCTACAGGGTCGCAGGCAAGCTGGAGCCTATCCCAGCTGACTACGGGCGAAAGGCGGGGTACACCCTGGACAAGTCGCCAGGTCATCACAGGGCTGACACATAGACACAGACAACCATTCACACTCACATTCACACCTACGGTCAATTTAGAGTCACCAGTTAACCTAACCTGCATGTCTTTGGACTGTGGGGGAAACCGGAGCACCCGGAGGAAACCCACGCGGACAACATGCAAACTCTGCACAGAAAGGCCCTCGCCGGCCACGGGGCTCGAACCCAGACCTTCTTGCTGTGAGGCGACAGCGCTAACCACTACACCACCGTGCCGCCGGCGCTATTCATTGAGGTGATTATTCGTTGATAGTTACTGGATCAGCCAGTGAAAACAAACGGTGCAAAATATCGCACACTTTTCAACGCTGTTTCTATACATTCTGTAAACAGAACATCTGATACAAAAACCCCATGGCACGACACATTTAATATTGGCCTCAATTAGCATTAAATATTTTTTTTAAATGGATTTACTGCCAAAACATGAATTTCAGTGTGACACATTGAGATTGCACCAAGCTGTCAGACAGTGGCACTCCTCCTCGCTCAAGCTGATGTCATGAGAAAAAAAAAAATCTACTTATGTTCAAGGTCAGAATTGGAGTTTTGGACACACATCCTTTTTTTTTTTTTTTTTCAAACTCCACCCATTGAGTGGAACTCTCACACCACTTTTGATTAGCACTTCAGCCTGATATTTGAACACATGCACTCTGTGCACAATCTCAGTATTAAATCCTGAAAGAGTAAACACTTCCCAGTGCATATTTGGGAACGTTAATATGATGTGATTATGATCCGAGCCGGTATCTAGACGAGATGGAAATGCAGCCAGGGGCTTTATTTGCGCAGGCAAACAGCACAGCTGTGTTTGGACCCATAGGACTTCCTTTGTCTCGCCTCATCCTCACCTCACTGCCTCATTTATGGGTCAGTGCCTCATTATCCGAGAGCAGTGTTTGCGCTATGCCAGCACTGGCAGCCTAAATTTAGATTTTCATTACCTACCTACCTAATTGTTGCTCTGTTTGTTACAGCACTCAGTGTGGTTTTGCAGAAGGCACACTGGTCAATTTTCTGATAAACTCTACCGACTCGCTATGAGGAGAGATTCCAGTATCGCTGGAGATACAGCGAGGTTTTCGGTTAAATGCATCATTTATTGCTGCTCAGCCTGAGAGTGTGATCAGACGCTGAATATAAAATGGTGTTCTTGTAAACTGCTACGCTCAGCACATTTTCTTTGTTCAGGAATCAGTGCTGCGGAAAACTGCTAAACAGAATGTGTGGGAGATTAAAGTAGCCCTGATTGTGCCAGTTTATCTCACTGAATGCTTTGCCAAAGGTGTTGATTAATTTTCTACAGTATTGTTTCTATAGTAACACTTAGCGCTCCACATAAACAGGTTAAAAAACATGTAATTGCTGATGGGGTGAGGTTTTCTGTGAAGAGATGTTTAGTTCATACAACCCCGATTCCAAAAAAGTTGGGACAAAGTACAAATTGTAAATAAAAACAGAATGCAATGATGTGGAAGTTTCAAAATTCCATATTTTATTCAGAATAGAACATAGATGACATATCAAATGTTTAAACTGAGAAAATGTATCATTTAAAGAGAAATATTAGGTGATTTTAAATTTCATGACAACAACACATCTCAAAAAAGTTGGGACAAGGCCATGTTTCCCACTGTGAGACATCCCCTTTTCTCTTTACAACAGTCTGTAAACGTCTGGGGACTGAGGAGACAAGTTGCTCAAGTTTAGGGATAGGAATGTTAACCCATTCTTGTCTAATGTAGGATTCTAGTTGCTCAACTGTCTTAGGTCTTTTTTGTCGTATCTTCCGTTTTATGATGCGCCAAATGTTTTCTGTGGGTGAAAGATCTGGACTGCAGGCTGGCCAGTTCAGTACCCGGACCCTTCTTCTACGCAGCCATGATGCTGTAATTGATGCAGTATGTAGTTTGGCATTGTCATGTTGGAAAATGCAAGGTCTTCCCTGAAAGAGACGTCGTCTGGATGGGAGCATATGTTGCTCTAGAACCTGGATATACAGTGGTGCTTGAAAGTTTGTGAACCCTTTAGAATTTTCAATATTTCTGCATAAATATAACCTAAAACATCATCAGATTTTCACACAAGTCCTAAAAGTAGATAAAGAGAACCCAGTTAAACAAATGAGACAAAAATATTATACTTGGTCATTTATTTATTGAGGAAAATGATCCAATATTACATATCTGTGAGTGGCAAAAGTATGTGAACCTTTTCTTTCAGTATCTGGTGTGACCCCCTTGTGCAGCAATAACTGCAACTAAATGTTTCCGGTAACTGTTGATCTGTCCTGCACACCAGCTTGGAGTAATTTTAGCCCATTACTCCATACAGAACAGCTTCAACTCTGGGATGTTGGTGGGTTTCCTCACATGAACTGCTCACTTCAGGTCCTTCCACAACATTTTGATTGGATTAAGGTCAGGACTTTGACTTGGCCATTCCAAAACATTAACTTTATTCTTCTTTAACCATTCTTTGGTAGAACGACTTGTGTGCTTAGGGTCGTTGTCTTGTTGCATGACACACCTTCTCTTGAGATTCAGTTCATGGACAGATGTCCTGACATTTTCCTTCAGAATTCGCTGGTATAATTCAGAATTCATTGTTCCATCAATGATGGCAAGCTGTCCTGGCCCAGATGCAGCAAAACAGGCCCAAACCATGATACTACCACCACCATGTTTCACAGATGGGATAAGGTTCTTCCGCTGGAATGCAGTGTTTTCCTTTCTCCAAACATAATGCTACACATTTAAACCAAAAGATCTATTTTGGTCTCATCCATCCACAAAACATTTTTCCAGTAGCCTTCTGGCTTGTCCACGTGATCTTTAGCAAACTGCAGACGAGCAGCAATGTTCTTTTTGGAGAGCAGTGGCTTTCTTCTTGCAACCCTGCCATGCACACCATTATTGTTCAGTTTTTTCCTGATGGTGGACTCATGAACATTAACATTAGCCAATGTGAGAGAGGCCTTCAGTTGCTTAGAAGTTACCCTGGGGTCATTTGTGATCTTGCCAACTATTACACGCCTTGCTCTTGGAGTGATCTTTGTTGGTCGACAACTCCTGGGGAGGGTAACAACAGTCTTGAATTTCCTCCATTTGTACACAATCTGTCTGACTGTGGATTGGTGGAGTCCAAACTCTTTAGAGATGGTTTTGTAACCTTTGCCAGCTTGATGAGTATCAACAACGCTTTTTCTGAGGTCCTCAGAAATCTCCTTTGTTCGTGCCATGATACACTTCCACAAACATGTGTTGTGAAGATCAGACTTTGATAGATCCCTGTTCTTTAAATAAAACAGGGTGCCCACTCACACCTGATTGTCATCCCATTGATTGAAAACACCTGACTCTAATTTCACCTTCAAATTAACTGCTAATCCTAGAGGTTCACATACTTTTGCCACTCATAGATATGTAATATTGGATCATTTTCCTCAATAAATAAACGAGCAAGTATAATATTTTTGTCTCGTTTGTTTAACTGGGTTCTCTTTATCTACTTTTAGGACTTGTGTGAAAATCTGATGATATTTTGGGTCATATTTATGCAGAAATATAGAAAATTCTAAAGGGTTCACAAACTTTCAAGCACCACTGTACCTTTCAGCATTGATGGTGTCTTTCCAGATGTGTACAGTAAGCTGCCCATGCCACACGCACTAATGCAACCCCATACCATCAGAGATGCAGGCTTCTGAACTGAGCGCTGATAACAACTTGGGTCGTCCTTCTCCTCTTTAGTCCGAATGACACGGCGTCCCTGATTTCCATAAAGAACTTCAAATTTTGATTCGTCTAACCACAGAACAGTTTTCCACTTTGCCACAGTCCATTTTAAATGAGCCTTGGCCCAGAGAAGACGTCTGCGCTTCTGGATCATGTTTAGATGGTTTTCCGGCCTTGACCCTTACGCACAGAGATTCTTCCAGATTCTCTGAATCTTTTGATGATATTATGCACTGTAGATGATGATATGTTCAAACTCTTTGCAATTTTACACTGTCGAACTCCTTCCTGATATTGCTCCACTATTTGTCGGTGCAGAATTAGGGGGATTGGTGATCCTCTTCCCATCTTTACTTCTGAGAGCCGCTGCCACTCCAAGATGCTCTTTTTATACCCAGTCATGTTAATGACCTATTGCCAGTTGACCTAATGAGTTGCAATTTGGTCGTCCAGCTGTTCCTTTTTTGTACCTTTAACTTTTCCAGCCTCTTATTGCCCCTGTCCCAACTTTTTTGAGATGTGTTGCTGTCATGAAATTTCAAATGAGCCAATATTTGGCATGAAATTTCAAAATGTCTCACTTTCGACATTTGATATGTTGTCTATGTTCTATTGTGAATACAATATGAGGTTTTGAGATTTGTAAATTATTGCATTCCGTTTTTATTTACAATTTGTACTTTGTCCCAACATTTTTGGAATCAGGGTTGTATTTATGGAAGGAGTCTTGACTCGTCTTCAGCTCGTTCGGTATCATGCTAGCTGAATGGAATATATCTGATATACCACTCAACGCCAGCCAATATTATTTAAATATTATCCATCCAGGACACTTTTTCCATGGAATAAAAGCGTGTTCTATTCCCTTCTAGCGGGTTTCGTTCATTTGGTTTGATAGCATGCAATATTGTTAGTATATCGCTTATCCTACGTGTATTACGTCACTCTACTCAATGGAGAATGAGCGTTAAATATGGTTTACAATATTGCATGGTTGTCAAGACAACATGACGTCACACATCGGAGATATAAAACTTCCAGGCTAGCAAGCGACTGTGACAATTTGTAAACAAACATGGCTGGCAGGTTTGCTTTGTTAAATACGGAAGATTTTGAGAATTTTTACTGCCAGGTCACTGCGTTGTGTGGAGCTGTCAATGCTGATTTTAAAAGTAACTAAGTAAATTACACAGGGATAATAATAATAATAATAATAATAATAATAATAATAATATTGGCTGGCTTTTTTTCATGCTATATCAGATATATTCCATTCAGCTACTTGTCTTCAACTCATTCGGTATCATGCTAGCTGAATGGAATATATCTGATATACCACTGAACGCTAGCCAATAGTATTTAAATATGTCACTCAGATCCGCGTTGTAGTTCGCAAGAAAAATGTGAGCTTTTCACCAAGAGAATATAAACTTCATATTTTCAAGCCAACTTGTGATAGTATTTTTTTCACGGTACAGTTTCCATCAAATCCTGCGCTCTGATTGGCTGGCAAGCGGGTCCGTATCCTACAGTACGGACCCCAGTTATGGACCTCTGGCGACTCGCTCATTCACAACAACAACAAACATAGTAGCATTTTTTGTCAACATTTATCTTTTTTTTATAAGATTTATTTGTATTATCAAAGATCTTATAAATTTTTGCCAGCATTTCTCAGGAGAATAGCATTAATTTTACAGCATGGATAGCGATAACGACAGCGTTCACAGCGAAAGCGAGTTTTACTACCCTGAGGAAGACAAAATTAAAGAAAACATTTCAGGAGAAAGCTAAAAACCTCTAACTGTTGCTAACGCCAAGCAAAAACATGGCTGAATCCTGAATGACTCAATTTTGTATAAATAGGGGACTACATAGGCGGCAAAATGTAGGTTTTTTCCTGCCATGGAAGTGCACTTGTATACCGAGGAGGAAGCAATTTGCATTACAGCCGTGAATGAGGATTCAAAATGGTGGCTCGGCTCAGTTTTCCCTTTCGGGCGCTCTCGTTTTCTGTTAGAATTTGGTAAAGAAAAAAATAAATATATTATTTACCAGCTTAAGGTCGGTCCGTATGGTGAAATACCGTGACCTCGGCCTTGAATACCGACCTCGGCCCAGAGGGCCTCGTTCAGTACTTTCAAGACCTCGGTCACGGTATTTCATGATATGGACCTCCCAGCTGGTAAATAACATATATAATTGTCTCAGTTTAATCATTGACTGAAATTCCTGCACTCTTCCCTCAAAAATATCCACATTGCACAGATAATTTAATGACGTTTCTTCCACACTCTGTTTCAAACACCTTGATACTTAACAAGAAATCCAGATTTCACAAAGATCCTATCTATAAGACGATCCTCCAGAAAACCTAGAGCTTTCTTCTTGGATTACATTTCTGATTCTGCAGCTTTTCTGCATTTTGTTCAGCTCCTGTTCAGTCCACAGAGACCAGGCTCTCAGTCTGACACGAATCAAAGCTTCCCACATCGTGAACGCACTCCGTCATTCTCCATATGCCATCAGTCCTTTTGGCTCACTCCATGCCTTATTATTAATAAATCTCCGCCACTGAGAAAGTCATCGCACTGAGTCACTCTGCCTCCGGTGCCTCAGAGTCGTCTAGATGCACACGTACTTCTGTTTCCAGGCGCCTTGATGTGCCATGATGGACAGGGATTTGTGAGAGGCTAATGGAAATGGAAAGGGATGGAGGAGAAGCGTCTTATTCCATAACTCTGTTGATTCAGTTATTGATTAACGCTAATCAATGCAGGCATTATTGGCTCTATAGTAGCGACTCGGTCTACAGCATCTACAGGACCATCTAATCATTGATGTGGTGAAGTTTTCTGGAAAGAGACGTTTCTTTAACATTTACGGAAGGAGTCTTCAATGTTAGCGCTTTCTCACAGTTGTAACTTTTCCGACACAGGAAAATCTTAAGCTTTCTTTGCGTCTTGGTCACATGACAAGCTGCTTTTGTCGTTGTTGCTGTTGTTATATTTACTTTAAGACAGGAAGAGAAAATAGATAGAAACTATAACATCATGTTTGATAACACGAACTACCTTCAGTCAATAAAAATGTGTCTTCCACGTTCATTTCTAAAGTTTTATTCCAATTAATTTTATTGACTTAATATGGTTCCCACATACAAAGAAACTTAGGAATGACCTTGTTTCACAAATGTTCATGAAATTAAATGGATTTATTGTACAATGAGTGAAAGTTAAAAGCGTAATCATTGACAAATTGCTGCATTTTAAAAGAAATAAAACACTTTAGAATGTGCCATTATAGGAAAATAATAACTCTACGCTACCATTGACTGCTTTCTTATATTAGCATGACACAACATGGTTTAATCCTTACTTAAGTAATATAAAGTGAGATGTAGGTTTGTTTTTTTTGTAACTCTATTACACGTCAAGACATTTGAGAAATGCAAACAAGGAATGAAAATCATCGATCACGTCATTGATTAGTGTGGGAACAGATTGCTAATTAGCTAGCACGTTAGCAGCTTGAATGTTAGCCACACAGACACATTGTTATGTGTCTAGCTGCAGAAATTTCCAGAGTTTGACTTACTACAGCTAAAGAGGTAATCAGAAAGGTTTAGAAATTGTACCATTGTTATATTTCTTTCACTGTTGCTAGTGGTCTGTCTACATACGTATAGCCTATAAGTGTTTAGCTTTGTAAATTCGTAGCTGCTTGTAGCTTTCCAGTAGCCTATTTTGTTGTTGTTGTTGTTGTTGTAGTTGTTAATTTGCGCTAGCAGCACTTGAAAAAATTGTTACTCTCACTCAGGATCTTTCTACTTTATTCTTATTATTATTATTATTATTATTATTATTGTAATGTTTTTTAGGGGCGGCACGGTGGTGTAGTGGTTAGCGCTGTCACCTCGCAGCAAGAAGGTCCGGGTTCGAGCCCCGTGGCCGGTGAGGGCCTTTCTGTGTGGAGTTTGCATGTTCTCCCCGTGTCCACGTGGGTTTCCTTCGGGTGCTCCGGTTTCCCCCACAGTCCAAAGACATGCAGGTTAGGTTAACTGGTGACTCTAAATTGACCGTAGGTGTGAATGTGAGTGAGAATGGTTGTCTGTGTCTATGTGTCAGCCCTGTGATGACCTGGCGACTTGTCCAGGGTGTACCCCGCCTTTCGCCCGTAGTCAGCTGGGATAGGCTCCAGCTTGCCTGCGACCCTGTAGAAGGATAAAGCGGCTACAGATAATGAGATGAGATGAGATGAGATGAGATGAAGACCTCTGGGCTGAATTACATTGCTCTGACTTTTGGTGCTGATCTGGATCACTGATCCGGAATGATCCATGAAAAATTTGATTTTTTTTCACTCACTTATAACTCTGTCAATTTTCATGATTTTTTCAATCAGTTTTTTAAAATTTTGTTCAGCAAAATGACCTTCACCTTGACCTTCAATTGACAAAGGTCAGCTAGTGCAAATTACTGTGACTTTAATCACAGTCTCTATCTAGTTCTTGTTGTTGCTTTTTTTAATCTTCAACATCGACCACATTCCTCAGTGTTAAATTTAAGTGGTATGCGCTATTACTTACTTACTTACTTACTTAGGCCGCCCTCAGGCGAGCCGCCTGTACCACACTCCAGCATCCCCTGTCGGACATCATGGACCTCAGCTTGCCCAGAGAGATCACACCCACGTCGGTCTTAAAGTTATCCACGTATGTCTTGATGGGCCTCCCTGGGTTCCGCTTACCATGAGCTGGTTCCCACAGCACAACCTTGTTTGCAGCCAGTTCCGGATGGCGATGACAATGGCCAGCAATCCCCATTCTCCTCGATGCTATTTTGTCAGTTAGAAGTGGTAGGTCCCCATAGAGAATGGTGTTTGGTACCCGGTCGTACCACTTCACATTTGCGCTATTGCACAACTTCAACAATTGATTACACTGCTTCAGGGTGGTGCAGTGGTCATTCCTGTCACCTCACAGCAGCAAGGTTCCATACCAGGTTTGAACCTCATGGCTGATGGGGGCCTTTCTGTGTGGAGTTTGCATGTTCTCCCTGTGTCTATATAGGTTTCCTCTGGGTCCTACTGTTCAAAGACATGCAGATTAGGTAAAATACCCAGCCACTGGGGTTTCACAAGCCAGTATCAGGATGCAGGCACTTACAGATGGGAGAGCGGGTGAGTCGCAAACTGGCAGCCAAATCCAAATCGTGAGACAAATAACTAAGTCAGGGTCGAGCAAGGGTCGGTCGATGTGCAGACAGTATGTCAGAGATCAGGCGAAAGTTCAAAGTCAGAGATAAACAGAAAACTGGGTCAAAGTCATGGGGAGTCAGTAACTAGGAACAACGGCTTGGTACAATCAGGTGTGGAAATACTGAGCGATACTTCGCAAAGTGCATGTGTGTTTGCTCTCCTTCAATAGTGAGAGCTGATTACCAGGAAATGTAGAACAAGTGTGTCCTCAATCTTTGAGAGAGGGAGGGCACTGTGGTGCTTGGGGATTGTAGTTCATGGCGACCGTATCTGGAAGCTGTTAAGAACTTGGATTGTCGGCGCTATTACTGACACCAGTGTATGCTTAGTGCTAGTCCCAAGCCCAGATAGATTGGGTAGAGTTGCATCATGAAGGGTATTTGGTGTAAAAAAAAAAAAACACAATACCAAATCAAATCTGCAGAAAGGATGATCTGCTGTAGCGACCCCTAACGGGAGCAGCTGAAATCAGAAGATGATTGCGCTGTTTCAGATTTCTGATGTATTTCCAAGATTTCCCAGGAATGCCATTATTTAATAAGCTTCCTTTTAAGAAATACATTTTATTTTAAAAAAATTAAGTTTCTGCTGTCATTGCTTGTTAGCAAAATAAAGCACTGAGTGGAAACGAGTTGCGAGCCTGTGTGTTTATACAGGTTACTCTTGATGATGTGATTAAAGAAGGAAGTGGTTCAGATAATATTTTCCAAATGGATACAGAGAGCTAAGGAGAGGGGTGTAGTGGTTAGCACTGTCGTCTCACAGCAAGAAGGTTCTGGGTTCGAGTCCAGTGGCTGACGAGGGCCTTTCTGTGTGGAGTTTGCATGCTGTCCGTGTGGGTTTCCTCCGGTTTCCCCCACAGTCCAAAGACATGCAGGTTAGGCTAATTGGTGGCTCCAAATTGAGCGAAGGTGTGAATTTGAAGGTGTGTGAATGGTTGTTTGTCTCTATGTGTCAGCCCTGTGATGACCTGGCGACTTGTCCAGGGTGTACCCCGCCTCTCACCCGTAGTCAGCTGCGATAGGCTCCAGCTTGCCTGCGACCCTGTATAGGATAAGTGGCTATGGATAATGGATGGAGATATGGAGAGATTTAAAAAGAGAGGGAGGGGAATGGATATTAGGTATTGTCATAGTTTATTATTTCAGGGAGTAATTGGAGGGATAGAAATCATTTGAAGCAAGAGTTAATGCCACATATTTTAGTGAATCGGTGTGACACTAATTGGAGATAAAAAGCAGTTCCTCTGCGTCTCGGTTTGAGTTCAGAATAATTACTTAAGCTAAACGCATGACTTGCACGGAGAATTTAACAGCAAAGAAAGTTCTAGCAGCTCAGCCTCCGGTCAACTCTGCCGCATGGTACTGAGTGGTAAAAAAAAAAAAAAGCCAAAGGAAGATGAGAAGGAAAGTGGAATACTTTAATGTGCGCTTTATACCGGCTTCTCAGCAGTGCTATAGGGTCAATCTTATGTGCAGTGACCTCTTTATAGTGCAGTCTTACTTACTATATTCAGGTGTTCAGTTATTCTACCACCTTTCGGAAGCAGCTCCTCGTCAAAGTGTATCTCCATCCTAGAGAACATGCTCACCTCAGCGTTACGAGACCTTTCGTTCAAAGTTTGGAAAACTTTTCACTCACTAAAAAGTGAAGGGGAGGCAGGGAAAAAAAAACATGGCCTGCACTAAAACTTTGTTTATAATAAGTACGATCTGACATCAGAGGCACAAGAAGGTCAGCAAAGGTCCATCACCATGCTGTTCAGCGGCAGTGAATCAAAAGACCTCGTGTTCTTGTCTTTTCAGGAGTTCGGGGCACTGAGAAATGAACAAAATGAAGAACTTCAAGCGCCGCTTCTCGCTGTCCGTGCCAAGAACAGAGACGATAGAGGAGAACGAGTTCACCGAGCAGATAAACCAGCTCAACATCCAGCGTAATGAGGGTAAGAGAACATCTGATACACACAGAAACTCACTGCATACATATACAGATTTCTTGGGCAATTATTTCATAACATTATTCAGTTTCAGTATGAGGTCTCCAGGTTTTTTTTTTTTTTGCCTGACCCAAATAACAAGTAAATCTCATCTCATCTCATCATCTCTAGCCGCTTTATCCTTCTACAGGGTCACAGGCAAGCTGGAGCCTATCCCAGCTGACTATGGGCGAAAGGTGGGGTACACCCTGGACAAGTCACCAGGTCATCACAGGGCTGACACATAGACACAGACAACCATTCACACTCACATTCACACCTACGCTCAATTTAGAGTCACCAGTTAACCTAACCTGCATGTCTTTGGGGGAAACCGGAGCACCCGGAGGAAACCCACGCGGACACGGGGAGAACATGCAAACTCCGCACAGAAAGGCCCTCGCCGGCCCCGGGGCTCGAACCCAGGACCTTCTTGCTGTGAGGCGACAGCGCTAACCACTGCACCACCGTGCCGCCCCACAAGTAAATCTGAATACTGAATATAGTATCGTTGTCGTCAAATCAGTTTTATTTTATTTAAATAGTAATTGTAAATATTATTATAGTCAGCTTTATAGAAATCGGATATAAAATTTTACATTTTAAATTTACATTTATTCCTAATGAGCAAACCAGACGTGACAAACAACATGAGGAAGAAACCTTGAGAGGAACCAGACTCAAAAGGGAACCCATCCTCATCTGGGTGACACCGGATAGTGCCATTATAAATCATTTCTCTTTGATAACTGAAAAGAGTTTTTGGTTTTTTTAAGTGCTAATTGTGTTAACAGGAACTTTACAGCATCATTAGAGTTTTAACTTTAAGTCTATTGTATCAAACTAAAGGTCATCCCTGCGATGACCTGGCAGCTTGTCCAGGGTGTACCCCGCCTCTCGCCCATAGTCAGCTGGGATAGGCTCCAGCTTGTCTGCGACCCTGTATAGGATAAGCGGCTACTGATAATGGATGGATGGATATCAAACTAAAGTTAAGCCAGTATCTCATTGGGCTGCAACAGCTTGCGACAAATTGCGAACGTCATTCGCGAGAGAGTTTCAAAAGTGTCTTGAAACATTCGCGGGGCTTCTCAATTTCCTCGCATGAGTTGCAAAGTGTCGCTCCTTCGTCGCTGAAATTTTGAACATGTTCAAAAAATTTGTGCGGCAAAATTTCTCTCAAAATAGCCGCAAATGCGTCGCTGGTGTCGCAAAGCCATCGCGAACCCTTCTCAAGTCAGTTTCTGTGAGGCTTCCTCTACTTCCCTGCCTGCTGAGGGAAAGCCAGGCTGCAGCAGCCTGCGACTAGTTGGAGACACAACAATTGTGGTAAAATATGCGAATATCAATTCAGTGTGATTCCAAGTGAAAATTGTCGCTAATTCGCACATTTTATCACAATTGTGGTGTCTCCAACTAGTTGCAGGCTGTCGCAGCCCAGTGAGATACTACCCTTACAGTCTACAACTCTCGTATTCTCAATTGAATGACTCCATGCATTGAGCCACTCCTTCGAAGAAACCAAAATTGTTTCCACAAAGGAAGATCTACACTACCACAGATCTTTGCTCTCAGACGAATCATTGAAGAACTGAAAGTCTGAAAAAACAATGCATCACTCATGTTTGTAGACTTCTCAAAAGTATTTGATAGTGTGAATAGGAAAGTGATACTCCAAATCTGACTCAGTCATGTAGTGTCAGAGGAGATAGTCAAGGCGATTGAGGTTATGTACCATAATCCATCATGCTTTGTGCAGACTCCGGACGGTCCAACAAAGGCATTTCCAACAACAGTATGTATACTCCAAGGTGATACACTCGCTCATTTTCTTTTTGTCATCACTGTGGACTATGTCCTAAGACAATCATTTGACACCATCAGCCATAAGGGTCTTGCCATAAGCAGATGATCTGGTCATCAGAGCTGTAAGCACCTACCTGACCTAGACTATGTTGACGACATTGCTCTTATAGTCGAGTAGCTGACATCAGCACAGGAGCTCCTCCTTTCTCTAGAAGAAGCAGCGATGAAAGTCGGTCTTGTGCTCAATACAAAGAAAATGGAATGCATGGCTATAAATGAAGGTGGGGACCACAATCCAATCCGCTCAAGAGATAGTTCTGTTATAAAAGACGTGAATGACTTTAAATATCTTGGATCTTTTGTTGTTGACAGTAAAAAGGACTTTATATCAAGAAAGGGTCAAGCATGGGCTGCATGCAACAGATTAAATCATATATGGTAGTCGGACATTGCCAAATCTACCAAGGTTAGCTTCTTGGGCCTGTGTTTATGGTGCTGAAACATGGACCATTTGTAAAGAACTTGAAAAACACCCTGATGGCACATACACAAGACTGCTAATGTGGGTCCAAAACCTATCCTGGAAAGACCACCCAACCAAAACTGGGATCTATGGTGAAGTCTCGTCCATTTCTAGAACAGTGGCACAAAGGAGAGCTAGGTTCGCCGGCCATTGTTTCCAAGCAAAAGATCAAATTATCTCCAATGTCATTCTATGGAGATTACCGTGCCAAAAAAGGGGAAACATACCTTTAACTTTCCCTGATACTCTATCCAGAGACTCCAGTTTATTCTTTGAGGAATTAGCTTGGGCAATGTCTGATAGGCCCCTATGGTGGAGCATTGTGTCGTCTATCTCAAAGGCAGTCGAAGGATGACGATAATAAAAGTTACAGTATTAACAGTTCTGAGTGAGAGACTTGAGCTTACATTGTTCTGAGCAATTGATGTCAAAGAAGAACATCCACAGCTGTCATTACAGTGTCTGTGTGGTACCATCCACAGTAATCCTATGGTAATCTTTCGGCTGTCCTTGCGAAACCATCTTCAGCAGTAGTGAGTGATTTTCTGGTGTATGAGACTCCGAGGAAAAGTGAGGTGACAGGATGGATCAGAGCAGAAGGAGTCAGGATCACTGGTATCTCAGGAGGAATATATATCGCCTGATAAAGATGACACAAGCTAATCATGGGCGTCTGTGAGCTCATGTATGCGGAGGCGGGTAGATAGCACTCAGTCTGTGTTATGCTGCCTTCTGACATTACATTTCAAGAAGATGTGGTTGATGTGTTTGGAGGAAGCACATGATAGGCTGCGCCGTCTCTGGTTGGAAGCTGTCATGTGACTGGGGAGAGCTGTCCAATGGATGTGAATTGGCCATGATGAAATTATGACTAAACTGTTTCTGTCCTCTATTGTTGTTTGGCCATGACATGCACGTGCACGCTGGGAAAAAGCCATATTAATAACAACCATTATGACTGTTCCTGTTCATGTCGCATGGCCACACATTAGATATGCTTCTGATCTAAGACCACATATGAAAATAGCTGACTTTGTATCAACACAGTCCTAAAAAAAAGTCCCAGACAATTTTGTGTTTTCCATGAAAAGTCACACTTTTATTTCCCACCATAAGTTGTAAAATGAATAAAAAATATAGTCGAGACATTTTTCTGGCCATTTTGAGCATTTAATCGACCCCACAAATGTGATGCTCCAGAAACTCAATCTGCTCAAAGGAAGGTCAGTTTTATAGCTTCTCTAAAGAGCTCAACTGTTTTCAGCTGTGCTAACATGATTGTACAAGGGTTTTCTAATCCTCCATTAGCCTTCTGAGGCAATGAGCAAACACATTGTACCATTAGAACACTGGAGTGAGAGTTGCTGGAAATGGGCCTCTATACACCTATGGAGATATTGCACCAAAAACCAGACATTTGCAGCTAGAATAGTCATTTACCACATTAGCAATGTATAGAGTGGATTTCTGATTAGTTTAAAGTGATCTTCATTGAAAAGAACAGTGCTTTTCTTTCAAAAATAAGGACATTTCAAAGTGACCCCAAACTTTTGAACGGTAGTGTGTGTGTGTATATATATATATATATATATATATATATGGGTCATACCAAAGACCATCATAAAAATGGTACCTATTACCATCTGGCAAGGCACGCTGCAATACAGATGTGAGTGGGGAGTTAAACTCTCGTGGTTACCAGAGGAATAGCCCCCCACTGTAACCCTAGCTACGTAATAGGCGAGAGGCCGAGGGCTGTGGAAACGGAGATCGGCGCCGCCCGATGCGCCACATGGCATGGGAAGGACTTTAACTAACTTTAATATATATATATATATATATATATATATATATATATATATATATATATATATATAATAAACTCTCCACCAAGGTCAAAGTTTGCATATACGAAACTTGCGTGCTTTCTTCGTTGCTGTACTGCTCAGAGACATGGACTATGTATGCTAGGAACATTAAAAGGCTGAATAGTTTTCACATGAGATGCTTACGAAAACTGTTAAAAGTTAAATGGCAAGACAAGATACCTGATACAGAGATACTAAAGCGATCAGGGTTAACACACATGGGAACTATAATAATGCATAAACGGTTGAGATGGCTTGGGCACGTCAAAAGGATGGATGATAGCCGTATTCCCAAGACAATTCTTTTCAGTGAAACTCGTGATGGCTCCAGGAAACAAGGACGTCCGTTGTTGAGATATCATGATAATTGTAAGCGTGACATGAAATTGTTTGATATGAATGTAGAAAGCTGGGAGGAGTGCGCAACACAATGTTCATCTTGGAAAGAAAAGGTGACACAGGGAGCAAAGAGATATGAACAAGCCCTTATACAGAGAAAGGAGGAGAACAGGACAAGAAGAAAGCAGCCTTTAACAAATCTGGATGTCAATGATGGTGCATTTATTTGTGAACACTGCAACAAGCGCTGCCGTTCAAGAATTGGACTGTTTGGCCATATGCGGACTCATCAGAACTAAAACATTAACGCGTATACCATGAGCTTTACGATCGAAGGTTGCCTACTATATATATATATATATATATATATTTACACTTCCATATGAAATATATACAGTATACTGTAGATACAAAAGGTGTACCATGTTGAAGGTACCATGTCAGTCAGGGGCGATTTCTCAGAGACAACAAGGGAAGCCGAGCTTCCCCTAAAATTCTCTCCCCAAACTGCGGCATCTATGACGTTGAATTCTCATTAAAACAATAACTTGCATAACATAATATATGCCCAAGATTGTATTTACGTTCATAACTATCCTGTAACTTATTTGAGTGATGTCTGACGAACTTGCAGTTCACTATGAGAATCACCTTTGCTGCCAGGCTGTAACCAGCGTTGCCAGATACTGCTGACGTTTTCCAGCCAAAATATGTTCAAAACCCTCCAAAATGCACTTAAAACCGCCCAATCTGGCAACACTGGCTGTAACCTTTCTTATTTCAATGGGCTCTATGTGCTGGCAGCCGGGTATCCGTTGCAGTCTATGAGAGGGCTCTGAACAGCCAATTTCGGCTAGTTGTTATTGGTTAAAATCGACAAAATCGTCACTTCCAGGGAAGCCGGGCTTCTCTGGGACTAAACGAGACAGTGGGAGGGACAAGAAGCCGGGCTGATGAAGGATTATTGGAGGTAGTGTTTGAAAGACATGAGGAGGGCAGGCTCTGTACTTCGGCGTCGGCGAGGAACACGGAAGTATGATCAGTCAGTCCCCAGCGGATGTCGAGAAAGTGTAGTCGTGTGCCAAAGTGCTGTCCGACTTTCTTTTCATATAAACGGTTCTTCTCATTGATGTCTCTGTACATTAGTCTGTAAATAAATGTAAATATTACTCGTTGTGCTCCATTAACTTTCATCCATTCTATCAGTTTGATCATTCGCGAATTCACTCGTTTATTTCATTTGTAGTTCAATCTGGTTGTAGGCTAGCTTGAGCCTTATTGGGATCTGCAGTGCTAGCTGCTAACAGAAATTGGTGAAGTCTCTGGAAAGCACAACCAGCTGGTATGACAGGGTCACAGACCATTTTCTGGAAAAGGAGCGGAGGGCAGAATTTGTGTAGAAATAGTGTGCATCATATAATGTTCATGAATCTGAAGTGTGTATATTGTTCAGTAATGTTAAGAGAATGGTGGGCTCTGTGTTATAGGTTATACCTGGGTATAATATTCAAGGGGGGCGGCACGGTGGTGTAGTGGTTAGCGCTGTCGCCTCACAGCAAGAAGGTCCGGGTTCGAGCCCCGTGGCCAGCGAGGGCCTTTCTGTGTGGAGTTTGCATGTTCTCCCCGTGTCCGCGTGGGTTTCCTCCGGGTGCTCCGGTTTCCCCCACAGTCCAAAGACATGCAGGTTAGGTTAACTGGTGACTCTAAATTGAGCGTAGGTGTGAATGTGAGTGTGAATGGTTGTGTGTCTATGTGTCAGCCCTGTGATGACCTGGCGACTTGTCCAGGGTGTACCCCGCCTTTCGCTCGTAGTCAGCTGGGATAGGCTCCAGCTTGCCTGCGACCCTGTAGAAGGATAAAGCGGCTAGAGATAATGAGATGAGATAATATTCAAGGTTCTGTGTGTTGCATAGCCTACCTGGTTATGAATTTCCAGACTGTGTTGCAGAAGATGTTCAAGGATGTGTTGCACAGCTGGGTGTTGTGTTAAAGACTCTGTGTTGCATATCAGGGTATGATGTTCAAGGCTCTTCGTTGAATAGCCAGTGATTTTTGGATGTTTGATATTTTTGATTAAGGATATGAGGCACTAGCCTGGCAAGCCAGACTATAACATGAAATGTACAAGCAAAAATACTTTCTGCCACTAGGTAGGGTTGTCTAGTTCACTATGCTAATGGGGCACACCTTTCTATGCTTTGATATCCGGCCTATAGGTTTTACGATGAATGCGTAAAATGGGCTTCCCCTGTTTTAAAAACCAGCAGCCGCCACTGATGTCAGTAAGAAGGAAAGGTACAGATTAGTACATTTTTTCCTCAGAGGTCTGAGATGCTTTGTATCCATGTTATAGAACTGGAAGTCCTCCCTTCTGTGCTATAAGCAGTGTTGGAGTTGAGTCACTAAACCTTGAGTCCAAGTCCAGTCTCAAGTCCCCAGTGTTCAAGTCTGAGTCAAGTCCAAGTCATTAAAGAAAATTTCGAGTCGAGTCTACTATTGATCCGAGTTGAGTCCGAGAACAAGACTCCATCCGCACCATTTGACGGTGGCTGTTGCTGCTCTTATGTGAAAGCGTCTCTGCTACTGTGTTGGACTAACGTTACTGCTCAACTGCCCCATTTTAGTTAATAAGCTACAGATTAAAAAGCTTGTTCATCGCTCAGCAAGCCCTGCCCACTATCAACAGGGCAATGAACATGAGAGAGGGTTAACACTAGCTAGTTCATCGCTCAACAAGCCCTGCTATCAACAGAGCAATGAACATAGCGTGTCACTTCCTTCTCTGGGTGGAGTCTTACCAAATGACAATTGAAGTTTGAGGTCGTCCCCGTCGTCTCCTCGATAGTTCTTCTACATATGGAACACATAGTAGTGCATTTTTTCCCACTGCACGAGAAGTCTGTATAAGCAAAGTGGACAATCCTAGTGGCGTTCTCATCTCATCTCATCTCATCATCTCTAGCCGCTTTATCCTTCTACAGGGTCGCAGGCAAGCTGGAGCCTATCCCAGCTGACTACGGGCGAAAGGCGGAGTACACCCTGGACAAGTCGCCAGGTCATCACAGGGCTGACACATAGACACAGACAACCATTCACACTCACATTCACACCTACGCTCAATTTAGAGCCACCAGTTAACCTAACCTGCATGTCTTTGGAGGAAACCCACGCGGACACGGGGAGAACATGCAAACTCCACACAGAAAGGCCCTCGCCGGCCACGGGGCTCGAACCCGGACCTTCTTATTGTGAGGCGACAGCGCTAACCACTACACCACCGTGAGTGGCGTTCTCTTCAGGCATTTTAGCGCCGTTAACGTTACAGTAGTTTGTTCCTGAACATGACGTATGAACAGGTGAATGTGCATTCTCTTGCATGAAATTAGTATAAAAATTAATGTAGGTATAAATGTCTTATGCCAAATTATTATGGCATGTTACAAAAAATAAAGAAAAAGTCCAAGATCTCATCTCCAATTTACAAGTCCGAATGCAGTTAATGCATGAGTCCAAGTCCGAGTCATCAGTGCTCAAGTCCAAGTGAAGTTACCGTACGAGCCCTTAAAATTAGGGCATGAGTTGGACTCGAGTCCTGGACTCGAGTACTACAAGCCTGGCTATAAGATATCAGGAATAAAAACACCATCTGACACATTACGGCTATGGCAAATCAAAAATCTATTAACACATGAAGCAACTGCCCAGTCCCTTTTTTTTTTTGGAAACCCTGAAATCTAGCTACCAGGTTAAAAAGTGGTAGATAACATAGGATAATAACATACTGCATGACCAACTGGTTAGCTAGTTAAACACGTTAATATAGGTTAAAAGAAATGGACATGTATATGATCATGCACCACAATGTTCACCTTGAATATTATCTCATGTCTCTCAATTAGGTCAACTGGCTAGTCTAAATTGCCCGTAGGTGTGAATGTGATGGTTGTTCGTCTCTGTGTTAGGCCTTGTGATTGATTGGCAATGTGCCCAAGGTGAACCCCGCCTCCCAATGGAAGTCAGCTTGAATTGGCTCCAACTTCCCCCATGACCCTGATGGAAAGGCAGAATGGATAATGGATGGATAGATGGATGTTGTATTGAAACATAGCTGCATATCAATTGAAACTCTTTATTTTGGGAAAGTCAATGAAAGAGTCTGGTTTTTACATTTTATGGATGGTGAACCTATGAAAAAAGTCAATTGGTTCATAACTTCCAAAGTTAGTGGGTTTAAGATGGCTATTTTTGTCTCAAAGACCATCTTTGTTGTAAAACAAATGCAAACAAGAAACAACACAGGAAGTTGGCAGTCAAGTGTTAAAAGTGTCCAAGTATTAGAAATTTGGCGAAATGTGCAAACTGGGAGAAAAATCCAAAAAGTGTAAAGAGCTTCTTTGCATATGATACAGAAATTGGATGTTAATCTGAGTAATTGAAGATATGACAACAAAATTTGATGAAGAAATAATCCAGATGCACAATGCATGAAATGTCCAGGTGAGAAATGGGATCATACAGTAGGTACTTTTGTTTCAAAGATTACGCTGACACTGATCCCAAAATGCCCATCCTGTTATCTAATGTAACTAATGCACCATATAATTACACATGAGGCTTAAGTTTTATAGTCACCCTTCTTATCTTTTCTACTTTAATATGGCTTCTTGATTTAATATGTAATATTTTTAGTGAGGCCAGAGGATTATGGTGTTGGTCAGTTGAGGGAATATCCACATTCTTGTTTCATTTGTAATGGGGAAGAGATTAGAAAAAGTGGGTCTAAGCCAGTTTGGTAATCTAAAAAGTGAGATGGAAAAGTGCAAGGCAAACAGGAAATTGTGCTGTGCTGGCATTTCAGGAGGCCTCAGTAGACTTGAGGGGTCAGAGCTGTTCTGGAGGAAATGATGAGAGTAAGAATGCTTGACCCTCCAGGAACAGGACATTGCCAAATCTTCCTGCTGTTAACTTGGAGACAAGGACCATTGGCCTGGTGTCTGCATTATTAATGCTGATGTAATAGTGCAGTGTTATGGGACCATCTGCTTCTGCCATCCACTTTCATCCAGTCAGTCAGTCTTAAATCTAATTATTTTAAAGGAGACAGGAGCGTATTGAAAGAACTGGATAGAAGAGATGCTCGCGCCTTGTTCACGTCTCTTATCTTGCGTCATAAAGAGCCAATTCAAAATCAAATCAATTTGACAAGTCTGCGATATAACATGTTATCGATCGGGACAAAAGTGCTCCGTCTATCGCACCGTCTAAGTATCACCATGAAATATATGATTTTTAGAAACCTTTGTTTTCAATTTCTCTCTCAGAAGAAAATGATACTAAACTAAACTGTCCCTTTGCCTGTTGGTGGAGTGGTACAGTCAAGTGTATGTCTTTTGCTTTTATTATTTTAAAAGCTATATGGTACAACAACAGCCCTTAAAGTCTAATGATTCATTCATTCATTCCTTCATTCATTCATCTTAAATAACCAGGTTATCCTGGTCAGGTTCAGGGTGAATCCGTTGCCTATTCTGGGAACACTGGGTGTGAGCTCAGAATGCACAACAGTTCATCGCAGTGCATCATGCACACATACATTTGTACACTTGTTCATACCTAGGGCAGTTTAGAGAATTCAGTCCACCTACTAGTAGGGGAGTCCCCACCAGTCCCTACCAGTCACCAGTCCTTCAGTCCCCACCAGTACATGGGGAAAACTGGAAGACACCAGAAAACCCAGTGGTAAGCCAAAAGGAGAACAGACAGACAGACAGACAGACAGACAGATAGATAGATAGATAGATAGATAGATACAGTGGTGCTTGAAAGTTTGTGAACCCTTTAGAATTTTCTATATTTCTGCATAAATATGACCTAAAACATCATCAGATTTTCACACAAGTCCTAAAAGTAGATGAAGAGAACCCAGTTAAACAAATGAGACAAAAATATTATACTTGGTCATTTATTTATTGAGGAAAATGATCCAATATTACATATCTGTGAGTGGCAAAAGTATGTGAACCTTTGCTTTCAATATCTGGTGTGACCCCCTTGTACAGCAATAATTGCAACTACACATTTCTGGTAACTGTTGATCAGTCCTGCACACCGGCTTGGAGGAATTTTAGCCCGTTCCTCCATACAGAACAGCTTCAACTCTGGGATGTTGGTGGGTTTCCTCACATGAACTGCTCGCTTCAGGTCCTTCCGCAACATTTCCATTGGATTAAGGTCAGGACTTTGACTTGGCCATTCCAGAACATTACCTTTATTCTTCTTTAACCATTTTTGGTAGAATGACTTGTGTGCTTAGGGTCGTTGTCTTGCTGCATGACCCACCTTCTCTTGAGATTCAGTTCATGGACAGGTGTCCTGACAGTTTCCTTTAGAATTTGCTGGTATAATTCAGAATTCATTGTTCCATCAATGATGGCAAGCCGTCCTGGCCCAGATGCAGCAAAACAGGCCCAAACCATGATACTACCACCACCATGTTTCACAGATGGGATAAGGTTCTTATGCTGGAATGCAGTGTTTTCCTTTCTCCAAACATAACACTCCTCATTTAAACCAAAAAGTTCTAGTTTGGTCTCATCCATCCACAAAACATTTTTCCAATAGCCTTCTGGCTTGTCCATGTAATCTTTAGCAAACCAGATGAGCAGCAATGTTCTTTTTGGAGAGCACTGGATTTCTCCTTGCAACCCTGCCATGCACACCATTGTTGTTCAGTGTTTTCCTGATGGTGGACTCATGAACATTAACATTAGCCAATGTGAGAGAGGCCTTCAGTTGCTTAGAAGTTACCATGTGGTCCTTTGTGACCTTGCCAACTATTACACGCCTTGCTCTTGGAGTGATCTTTGTTGGTCAACCACTCCTGGGGAGGGTAACAATGGTCTTGAATTTCCTCCATTTGTACACAATCTGTCTGATTGTGGATTGGTGGAGTCCAAACTCTTTAGAGATGGTTTTGTAACCTTTTCCAGCCTGATGAGCATCAGCAACGCTTTTTCTGAGGTCCTCAGAAATCTCTTTTGTTCGTGCCATGATACACTTCCCCTAACATGTGTTGTGAAGATCAGACTTTGATAGATCCCTGTTCTTTAAATAAAACAAGGATGCCCACTCACACCTGATTGTCATCCCATTGATTGAAAACACCTGACTCGAATTTCACCTTCAAATTAACTGCTAATCCTAGAGGTTCACATACTTTTGCCACTCACAGATATGTAATATTGGATCATTTTTCTCAATAAATAAATGACCAAGTATAATATTTTTATCTCATTTGTTTAACTGGGTTCTCTTTATCTACTTTTAGGACTTGTGTGAAAATCTGATGATGTTTTAGGTCATATTTATGCAGAAATATAGAAAATTCTAAAGGGTTCACAAACTTTCAAGCGCCACTGTAGATAGATAGATAGATAGATAGATAGATAGATAGATAGATAGATAGATAGATAGATAGATAGATAGATAGATAGAAGCCTTTATTTGTCACATACACATTACAGCAGAGTGAAATTCTTTGCTTCGCATGTCCCAGCTTGTTAGGAAGCTGGGGTCAGAGTGCAGGGTCAGTCATGATACATCACCCCTGGAGCAGAAAGGTTAAGAGCCTTGCTCAAAGGTCCAGCAGTGACAGCTTGGTGGTCTAATTATGTACATCAACCATTCATTCATCTTCAGTAAGCTCTTTATCCTGGGGCCTAATTGTTAGAGAAGCAGCTTTGGGACCAAAAGGTCACCGAGTCGATTCCCTGGACCAGCAGGAATGGTTGAAATGCCCTTGAGTAAGGCACCTAACCCCCAACTACTCCCTGGTCAGGTCCTGTTGTATGTTGCTCTGGATAAGAGTGTCTGCTAAATGCCTGGGTCAGGTCAGGGTCATGGTGGATCCTGGGAATGCTGGGCATGAGGCAATAATACACCCTGAATGGGATGCCAGTCTAGATTCTGCATGTCAAATGAGCTGTGCATCATATGCATTAATAGTAGAATAACAAATTAGTAGAACAAACAAGTAAGTAAGTGTCAGGTCAGGTCTTTTGACTTGCTACTGGTAAACCATGCAAACCAGTACAACCTGTTCATGGGTTGAGTGGTCGGCAACTAAACTGGCTCCACCACCAGTTTTTGACTGGTGTAGGAGGATGGGTGGACACCTAGCAGTATGAAAAACAAGAGCTGTTGAAGGGCAGAAGAGCTTTCACTAAGCCAACAACCATCCACCAAACCACTGAAGGAGTTGCGCCATCAGTATATCTTAGCAATCAACAAGAAGAAGAACAAGTAATCATCCAGTGGAAAACCAGAGAGAAAGTAGATCCACAGATCAAAGACCTTCAAGATGGACCTGGACACTTGTACATGGTACTGAGCAACATGTTCCTCTGACTTCCCTGAGAAACAGATTGGAATTGGTGTGGGATTTGGGGCAACATTTCTTTGAGCATCCTTCAACTGTCTCTGTCAGGCTTAAGATTCCTCTATGATGAAACCCTGCACTGATTGGTTGCTGGAGATGATATGCTTCTGCTTCCCTAACCCCAGAAAGATGGGACTGATGGAGATAGCTGGGGGAAGACAAGATCTGGGCTGGGAGAAGACAGAGAAGAAGTGCTACAGGAGCAGCTTGGCCATATTAATATTCCGTTCTAACCTCAAGCTGCAAATTGATCTCCAAGTCAAGCATGGAGGACTGAAAGTCTACGAAGACAAAGTCACAGAGAGTGATCCCGATGCCTGAGAGTGACCTGAGATATGAGATCCATCATTCCAATTTGGTCCAATACTGTAGATTTTCAGAACTCAATTACTCTGGAGCTAATGCAGCGTTCTACTTGGATAACGATGAGATTCACTTCAGGGAATGCTGTTTTATATTAGTCTGCCTGTCTGTATGTCTGCTCTAATTCTCATTATAGTTGCGATGGATTGGCAATTCGTGTCGCAACATAACTATTTTCCGTCGAGCAAAAAATGCACGATTGAGCAATCATGTAAATGTTGTAGCCCATTACTTTGTTAGCAAGTGTTTTTTTGATTCCCAGAAAGAGACGAGTCATCTTTAATAGCTAATGCTTTTGAGATTTCTAAGAGAAAGAGATTCCATTAAGAAATAACTTAATTTGCTAACACACACACACATACACACACACACACACACGAATTCTTCATAAGCCCACTAAAGCTGAATGACCAATCTGCAGCACTGCAGCCTTAATGTGTATACCACTAAAAAAACCTGCCAGAGCGCTTCATTTTGTGTCTCTCCCTCGCATTTCCGTAATTACCAGCTGTTGTGTTGCGCTATCAAGCCTGTCAGACAGCGCAGATGAAAGCACCAGGCTGCTAAAACCACAAATGAAACTCCCAAATATTTTCATTGCAAGAAATGACACTAATAAGCAAAAAAATATATATATGTAGTGAATAAAGCAGTTTGGGATGCACTGTTATAGAAAATAACCTACACCTTCCTTTTTCCGACAGTGATCGGATCCTTAAGGAACACTGACATCTTAACTAACTAACTAATCAATTAGGCCACAAAGGTTGCAACCCCCAAGACACTCAGCTCATCAACACGGCTAAAGGTATTCTCAAACGGATGCGTATTATTCCCTAAGGAATCTCAGATCCCCTGTAGCTCTAATCACCATGTTGCTCCAGGACAGAGGGATTTCCTCCAAGATCATTAGTACACCATGGCGGTTCCTAAATCCCAAAGGGAGAACTTCAGGGAGGTTTTCTTGGTAAAGACGGATACACTGATTAGAAAGAAGCTCCTCACTAGAGGTTTCTTGTCTGACGTTGGGTGTCTGAAATTCATTCACTTTGAATATCCAATGGTTCTTCATTCAAGGGCCGTGAAATGAAACCTGCATGTATTACTTATGCAACATCAAAGGCTAGCTGGGTGAATGAGAGGCTCAGACTGTACCACTGTGAGCTGAAGTGGATTTGCAAAGAACAAAAGAAGAACACTTCAACTGCATTACATCACCATTACATCATGGTGGCGAGATAAATAAAGGTTCAAAACTAGAGCAGAACCAAGCAACAGGGCTTGCTAGTGTTTCATAATATCCCCAAACCATCCTGTTCACTATGTATAGAGTGCATTGTTGCACTCTGTATTTTGTAATGGTGTTTCAAAACATACTAGAGAATACTAGAAGTACAGTGCCTTGTAAAAGTATTCATCCCCCTTGGTGTTTGTCCTGTTTTGTCGCAATACAAGCTGGAATTAAAATGGATTTCGGGAGGGTTAGCACCATTTGATTTACACAACATGCCTACCACTTTAAAGGTGAAAATTGGTATTTTATTATGACACAAACAATAATTAAGATGAAAAAAAAAAACAGAAGTCTGGAGTGTGCATAGGTATTCACCCACCAAAGTCAATACTTTGTAGAGCCACCTTTTGCTGCAATGACAGCTGCAAGTCTCTTGGGGTATGTCTCTATTAGCTTAGCGCATCTAGCCACTGGGATTTTTGGCCATTCTTCAAGGCAAAACTGCTCCGACTCCTTCAAGTTAGATGGGTTGTGTTGGTGTACAGCAATCTTCAAGTTATGCCACAGATTCTCAATTAGATTTAAATGTTTCCCTTTAAATCACTCCAGTGTAGCTTTAACAGTATGTTTCGGGTCATTGTCCTGCTGGAACGTGAACCTTTGTCTCTGGCCGACTCAAAACAGATTTTCCTCCAGAATTGCCCTGTATTTAGTGCCATCTATCTTTCCTTCAGTCCTGACTAGCTTTCCTGTCCCTGCAGATGAAAAACATCCCCACAGCACGATGCTGCCACCACCATGCTTCACTGGAGGAATGGTGTTCTCAGGGTGATGGGAAGGGTTGGGTTTGTGCCAGACATGGCATTTCCCGTGATGGCCAGGAAGTTTAATTTTAGTCTCATCTGACCAGAGAATCTTCTTCCATGTGCTTGGGGAGTCTGACACATGCTGTTGGGCAAACTCCAAATGTGTTTTCTTTTTTTTTTTTTTGTCTTTAAGCAATGGCTTTTTTTTCTGTCCACTCTTCCATAAAGCCCCACCCGCTCTGTGGAGTGTACGGCTTAAAGTGCTCCTATGGACAGATCTTCCCATCTCCGCTGTGGATCTTTGCAGCTCCTTCAGTGTTATCTTTGATGTCTTTGTTACATCTCTGATTAATGCCCTCCTTGCCCGGGCTGTGAGTTTTGGTGGGCGGTTTTCTTTTGTCAGGTTTGTAGTGGTGCCATATTCTTTCCATTTTGCTATAATGGATTTAATGGTGCTTTGTGAGATATTCAAAGTTTGGGATAATTTTTATAACCCAACCCTGATCTATACTTCTTCATAACTTTGTCTCTGACCTGTTTGGAGGCTCCTTGGTTTTCACGTTGCTTGCTTAGTCGTGTTGCAGAGTCAGGGTCCTTCCAGAACAGGTGGAGTTATACAGACATCATATGACAGATCATGTGACACTTTGCGCACAGATGGATCTTAATGTGACTTATGAAGTGAATTGGTTGGATTTAGAGGTTTCATACGAAAGGGAGTGAATACCTATGCACGCTCCAGATTTCTGTTTTTCATCTTAATTATTGTTTGTCTCACCTCATCTCATTATCTCTAGCTGCTTTATCCTGTTCTACAGGGTCGCAGGCGAGCTGGAGCCTATCCCAGCTGACTACGGGCAAAAGGCGGGGTACACCCTGGACAAGTCGCCAGGTCATCACAGGGCTGACACATATGGCCCTTTTCCACTACCCTTTTTCAGCTCACTTCAGCTCGCTTCAGCCCGACACGGCTCGCGTTTCGACTATCTCAGAGCAGCACGACTCAGCTCGCTTCAGCCCTGCTCAGCCCCCAAAACTCGCACGGTTTTGGAGTGGGGCTGAAGCGAGCCAAACCGAGCTGAGTGAGGCTAGGGGCATGAGGAGACACTCCCCTGTGCACTGATTGGTGAGGAGGAGTGTCCTCACACGCCCACACACGCCCCGCGAGCACGCTGGGATCTGTAAACACCGTAAACCCGGAAGAAGGAGAATTACGAATTACGAGAATTATGAAGCCTTATGCGCCTCGCCTCATCTATACGCTCTTGCCAGTATCTGTTGGCGTTGTCGGTGACAACAAGCCACAGCACCAAGACCAGCAACACTAACGACTCCATGTCCTCCATGTTTATTGTTTACTATCCGGGTTGTGAGACTACCGCTTAAAAGGTCACTGATGTCACTGTTTGCGCCGCCTTACGACATCACGTGACGTCCACCCACTTTCGCTAACTCCACCCAATGTGTCCACCCACTTCCAGCCAGCACGGTTCAGCGCGATTGTAGTCGAAATGCAACGCCAACAGCCCCGCTCAGCTCGACTCAGCACGGCACGGCTCAGCCCGACTCAGCCACGTTGGTAGTGGAAAAGCGGCAATAGACACAGACAACCATTCACACTCACATTCACACCTACGCTCAATTTAGAGTCACCAGTTAACCTAACCTGCATGTCTTTGGACTGTGGGGGAAACCGGAGCACCCGGAGGAAACCCACGCGGACACGGGGAGAACATGCAAACTCCACACAGAAAGGCCCTCGCCGGCCACGGGGCTCGAACCCGGACCTTCTTGCTGTGAGGCGACAGCGCTAACCACTACACCACCATGCCGCCCCATTATTGTTTGTGTCACAATTAAAAAAAAAACACCTTTAAAGTGGTAGGCATGTTGTGTAAAGCAAATGGTCCTAACCCCCCAAAAATCCATTTTAATTCCAGCTTATAATGCGACAAAACAGGACAAACACCAAGGGGGGGATGAATACTTTTACAATACTCTGTATAAGATGTTACTATAGAACCAATAATGTATTTGAACACGTGAATTACAGACAGAACGATCGTTCGAGATGCTGATAATTTAGTAACCATTTGAGTGAAAGATGGTCAAAGAATTGCAATGAGTCATTTGAGAGTCAGTTTGAGAGTCGATTGGTGTGACTCACTGAAAAGAGACAGAATTACCGTCACTCATCAATAAAAAGTCAGAAAACATTTTTTCCCCTTTTACCTCAAACTCCTGTGTGATTGTATTTTCCTCTCTTTAAACAAGTCACTGCTACTCTAGCGAGGAGCTTCCTAACGCCGCAAATATTAGCTTTGCGTTTATAACATATAAAAGCAGCATTTTCAGTCTCTCTGTCGCTGAGACGTATTAAAAAGCAGAAGAATTGACTCTCTCAGTGGCCCAGTTATTGGATTGTCCTTTCACTGAGCCTCCTGTCTTCTCTCTCCACAAAGGTGTTTCACTGCTCACAGCAAGCCATCGTTCATGCTGGGTCACGAATATCGCAGCTCTCAAAGCAACACCGCTGATTCGAGATCAGTTTTGGCTTTGTAGTTCGTTACTAACACGATTAAGGTGACACTGGTCCTGGACCAGCACTTTCACTTGATAAACGAGCGCAGTGGTGATCAATGAAGCTTAACGTGCTGCTGCTCGGGTTAGCATGCTCTGTGTGTGTGTGAGAAGGATAGGAGAGCGATTTATGGACAGAGAGGAAATGTGTGGAAGTGTGAAGCTAAAAGAGCTGTAATATGAAGCTGGGGGGCAGAAGGAAACTTTCAGATGCAGAATCGATTTGGCTAATGAGACACAAGTCAAAGACGGTTGCAGCGTATCGCTTCTTTTTCAGGTGAAAATAGGACACTATTCCTTTAAATTAAAGCTTAAAGTTTACCTGTCGTAAATGCAAGCTAATTTGCTGGCACTTGGCTGACAAACTAAGCGAACAGTCATGATCTGAGGTGTTTTGGAGGAGAAAATGAGAAATTGTGGATTCATGTGCAGTAGATTTAAATATCCTGGAATCTGCAATAAGAGTAAAGGTACAGAGATCTTAGAGATGTTGTATGCTCACCAATCACTTTATTAGGAACACCAAAACTGTGGAAAGACCCCCAGAGCCAAAGAATTAATGAGCAGCTTCTGACCAATCAGGACTGAGAACTGAACAGCGCTGTGGGAAAAATAATATTCAATATAAATCTGTATAGGGGCGGCACGGTGATGTAGTGGTTAGCGCTCTCGCCTCACAGCAAGAAGGTCCGGGTTCGAGCCCCGTGGCCGGCGAGGGCCTTTCTGTGCGGAGTTTGCATGTTCTCCCCGTGTCCGCGTGGGTTTCCTCCGGGTGCTCCGGTTTCCCCCACAGTCCAAAGACATGCAGGTTAGGTTAACTGGTGACTCTAAATTGACCGTAGGTGTGAATGTGAGTGTGAATGGTTGTCTGTGTCTATGTGTCAGCCCTGTGATGACCTGGCGACTTGTCCAGGGTGTACCCCGCCTTTCGCCCGTAGTCAGCTGGGATAGGCTCCAGCTTGCCTGCGACCCTGTAGAACAGGATAAAGCGGCTAGAGATAATGAGATGAGATGAGATTGATAAATGCAGACAATCGTGCCTATATATATATATATATATATATATATATATATATATATATATATATATATATATATATATATATATATATATATATGGGTCTGTCTCAGAAACTGGGTACTGTGGGGGTCCCCCACTAAATATACTAGCAGTCAATAAACTATACGGTTTTGAATGGTGATGTTGGTTTTAATTTGAAATAAAATGATGAAAGAAATAATACAGATAAAACTAAATCTTTGATGTGAATACTCTATTCAGAATTTGGCAAAAATTCTGCAAATTTGCGGAAAAATGGCGGCTTGATCTGGGACATGATAAATGGTTGACTACATCGCATTCCCTTAAAAAGGCTGTAGTCCACTGAAAAGTCTACAGTTATCACTAATTGTATTTTAAGTTGTAACTTTATACACCTAAGGATTGGTGCGCTCACAGAATAATCATAACCGTAATAAAACATCATGCAAAATATTTGATCACCGTCGTAACTCCATTTTCCGCAAAACCAATACGATCATGTGTTTTGATCTAAACGGAAAGCCTCAGGGTCGAGGTCACTACCTCACCAAAAGTAGTAACTTAAAATCACTACGCCATATAAACATTTCGTTATAAATCTGCGATTTTGTTTTTTAAAACAAAAGCTGAAAGTTAGGTATAGAATATGTTTCTTACAGAATATGTTACGATGGTAGCTGGTCTTGTATGAATTTCTGAGCTATAAAATGTGTTGTGGTCTATTTTTTACCGTAGCGTGTTATTTGTGTGCGGGGAAGGACACGCATTAACAATTTGCATGTGTAGAATGGAATTTTCCACTCCGACAGTTAGAAGCTGATCGTGCTTCCATTTGCGGTCTTTCTGTTACGCGAGTGATCTGTTCGGACGTTATCGCTGAAAAGGTGAGTTTTGACAGTTTTATTTTGTTTTAGTCTTGCAGTATAAGGCAATAGAATGTTTCTTTTTCATCTTACTTTCATATTTCGTAGTGTTTGCATATTTTTGGCCAATATTTTGCAACCATGGTCAATTTAGATCGAACTTTTGATAGAATCTACGGCCAGTCATTTTGCCCCGCCCCCATCCGTCCGGTGCGGTAGCGATGTCCCGTTGCTCGCGCGCCGCAGCAGAGACCCGCGCGACCTTCAGCCGGTACAGTCGCTGTTCTTTTACCACCGCCGTTATTCTCATCTTTCCGGTGTGTTCTTGATTTTTCCATTGTGTCCTATTTCGCCATATCAAATACCCAAAATGTATCATATTATTCATATTTAAGTGAATAATCAATTCAGTCATCATAACTTGGCATTTTTAACACAAGCGATCAAAAAGAGGAAATTTATTCAATATTTTCACTCATCTGTGAAGGAGGGGCTTTAATTCTTCATGATGGAGTTATTTTATATGGAAATCAATTTTACAAAAGCATCTGAATTGTAATAAAAAAAAATGTTCCACAGTGGAGGCCAGATAAAGCAAGATACTATCTTTATTCTTATTAAACATGACAAAAGAAACATTGAGTGTTAGGTAAATACAAAAAAAAAAAGTAAAATTAGAAAATTTATTTTTTGACCATAATGTCCCAAATGAGAGACCAGTTCCTGAGACGGACCCGTATATATATATATATATATATATATATATATATATATATATATATATATATAGAGAGAGAGAGAGAGAGAGAGAGAGAGAGAGAGAGAGAGATGGGGTAGTGAGACAGAAAGAAAAACACACACACACACAGAGAAAGAAACACACACAATACAGAGAGATAGACATAGAGAGAGAAAGAGAGAAAGAAGCACACACACACACAGAGAAATACATAGAGAGAGAGAGACAGACAGAGAGACAGAGAGAAACACAAATACACAGAGAAAGAGAGACACACATAGAAAGAGAGAGATAGAGATAGAGAGGTAGAGACACATACAGTGAGTGAGAGAGAGCGAGCGAGAGAGAGAGACAGACAGATGGGGTAGTGAGACAGAAAGAAACACACACACACACACACAGAGAGAGAGAGAGAGAGAGAGAGAGAGAGGGAGAAACACACAAATACAGAGAGAGACAGAGAGATAGACATAGAGAGAGAAAGAAGCACACACAGAGAGAGAGAGAAATACATAGAGAGAGACAGACAGAGAGAGAGAGAAACACAAATACACAGAGAAAGAGAGACACACAGAAAGAGAGAGATAGAGACAGAGAGGTAGAGACACATACAGTGAGTGAGAGAGAGAGAGCGAGAGAGAGAGACAGACAGATAGGGGTAGTGAGACAGAAAGAAACACACACAGAGAGAGAGAGCGAGAGAGGGAGAAACACAAATACAGAGAGAGAGACAGAGAGATAGACATAGAGAGAGAAAGAGAGAAAGAAGCACAGAGAGAGAGAAATACAGAGAGAGAGAAAGAGAGAGAGAGAGACAGACAGAGACAGAGAGAAACACAAATACACAGAGAAAGAGAGAGAGACACACACATACAAAGAGAGAGATAGACAGAGAGGGAGAGACACATACAGTGAGTGAGAGAGAGATAGAGAGAGAGAGAGAAATGAGTCGTCTGTGATGACCCCAATTACCACCAGGGAGATCAAAGTGCTCGCTGCTCCTGTGATATTTAAATGAGCTTGCAAAAGGCCCTTTCTTTCCATGTTGGCAAATAAAGAAGAAAAAGCACCCTCCCTCCCTCTTCTCTCTCTCTCCCTCCCTCTTCTCTCTCTCTCCCTCCCTCTTCTCTCTCTCTCTCCCTCCCTCTCTCTCTCCCTCTCCCTCTCTCTCTCTCTCCTTTGTGCCCTGCATGAAAAAGAGCAGGGCTACAGCTCTCCCTTGTCTACCTCAGCATATTAATGAGACAAGATGTTTCACAGGTTCTCTCTCTCTCTCTCTCTCTCTCTCTCTCTCTCTCATCATTAAGACATGATAGTAAGTGCTTTCCTCAGCCTGGATTGTCTGAACAGAATAACATTCTCCCTGAAACCCTCCCAAAACCAAAAGGTCAGACCCGTACCTGAGATAGAGAGATCAATGAAGAGTGTGAGAACTGGAATGAATCACAGCTGGTTTGTGTGTGTGTGTGTGTGTGTGTGTGTGTGTGTGTGTGGCCGAGCTGATACTGAGTTACAGATCTAATGAAACACAGGCGGAGGTATAAATATTGATGATTCAGATGGCTACCTGAGAGACCGGGCGAATCTCTTGTTCTCCAGATCTCAGCAATGCCTTTGTTAAGCAGCCCAGTCGCCATGGAAACTAGCAATTAAACAGAAAAATGCCTTTGAACATCAGAGACGCTTCGAGATCGGCGAATCCTGACAAGGAAAAGGAAGGAAACTCCACCGTACTCTAATCAGAGGAAGGGAAGAAAATGTGGAAATAAATAGCAGACTTAATGAGGCTTTACTGCAAGTTCTCTTTCGGAGGCTGTTACCTTTAACAGCAAAATGAAAAAAAAAAATATATATATATATATATATACACACACACGCACACATACGTACACGGAGATGCTCATTTATTATCTCCATCTCTCACATGCTTAATAACCAACCAACTCCATGGATATGGAAAACATTTCAGGTTCAGTACGTTAGAGCGCTGTTGACATCTGGATTGTGATTGGTCAGACGGTGTTGATTTGTTTTCTATAACAAATCTGCATCTGCAAATCATGTGTTCATATTAATGCATATTAATGCACTGGATAAAAAGATATTATTGTTTCTATGGTAACAGCTCACACAGGAACTTGTATCATAAACTCAGAGTGAATATAGTGTATAGAGTGTCGAGTGTTTAATAAAGTCAGAGGTAAAGCTGTGAATTACATTTTCTCAGCTTCATTACAGCCTGAAATTGATTATTTCCCTAACAGCACAGACTGAAGAGTGTTATTCCTCTCACAATTATTTCAAATATTTAATTTATTTATGAGCAACTCGCAAAAATGCAAATGCCAATGCAAACTCCTCCCACGAAGTGCTAACACTGGAGACTCCTTCCATAAGCAGAAAGCTTCAGTGTAATTAACAATTATTCCACAAAATCGAGTTGTACATGAGCTGATAGCCGACAAGGCGCATAGCACCGAGTTTGATTTATTCGATCGATAAAAACTTTATACAAAATGTCCAACAAAATAATTTCCGCTTAGAATGTAAGCAAACTGGCGAAATGACAGGAGCGATTTGTGAAAATGCGATAATAATAATTCTTGAAAAATAAAAAAGATACGTTTTTTACCATCAAACATTTTCATTCCATAATTTGTTGCTTTTTTTATTTTTTTGTGGTTTTGTTTTCGAGTAAAGTTTTTATTTCATCCTCGGATGCTTCAGCAACACGCTCCGCCATTTTGTTTTTCTCTACTCGTGGTATATGAGCTGATATCCTAGTAGTAGAGCAGCCAATCAGAGCACGATTGCTCATATCCAGTGAATGTGGATAGAATAACAACAACTATATGCTTCTCTTTGTTAAAGAACTTCACACTTTTTTACTCTGTTTATTATTAGCCTTAGATTATACTGTACAGTACTGTGCAAAAGTCTTGGCACTCAAGTTTGTTTGTTTGTTTGTTTGTTTTCATGCAAACTTTGTTATAGATTTCTATTTTATGACTTCTACATTATCGAGTCAAAACATCTCATCTCATCTCATCTCATTATCTGTAGCCGCTTTATCCTGTTCTACAGGGTCGCAGGCAAGCTGGAGCCTATCCCAGCTGACTACGGGTGAAAGGCGGGGTACACCCTGGACAAGTCGCCAGGTCATCACAGGGCTGACACATAGACACAGACAACCATTCACACTCACATTCACACCTACGCTCAATTTAGAGTCACCAGTTAACCTAACCTGCATGTCTTTGGACTGTGGGGGAAACCGGAGCACCCGGAGGAAACCCACGCGGACACGGGGAGAACATGCAAACTCCACACAGAAAGGCCCTCGCCGGCCACGGGGCTCGAACCCGGACCTTCTTGCTGTGAGACGGCAGCGCTAACCACTACACCACCGTGCTGCCCCGAGTCAAAACATTACAAAAATATTTTAGAGTTCCAAACGTTCGTTGTTGGGGGTTTTTTCCAGCACAAGATTAAATGTTACAGAAAAAAAAAAGTTTTTTAATACTGTATGTCTGAGCAGTATATTCCATAAGAGATCACTTTTCAGATGAAAAAACAAAACATAATAATGAAGGCTACTGGAAATTCTTTTGGTGCAAAATGAAGAAGCGAGTGTGATAATCAGAGTGTCCAGAAGAACTGTGGCTGGTTCTGTAAGATGCTCAGTAAAACCTACAGCTCATTTCCTTATAAATCTGCACTCATTGGACCTGAGACTACTATTTTTATTTTTTGGTCGTCTTACACCATGGCTTACTGATTACTGTTTAATGTTGAAGCATTTCATTTCATTATTTTTAAGCCATTTTTGGTCGACAGCATTTGTTTACATGTGCCTAAGACTTTTGTATATACTCCATGTCCAAATGTATGTGGACACCTGACCTCACCCATATGTCCTCGTTGGACATCCTATTTCCAAATTTAGTTCCCTTTTGCTGTTATATACAGTATAATAACCTCCACAAAGGCTTTCCGCTATATTTCAGAGTGTGAGCACGGGTGCACTTAGTTCCCGTGAAGCGAAGGGAAACTGTAATGCTATGGGTGTGATGATCTGATCGGGGTGTACATACTTTTGGCCATACAGTGTAGCTTAAACCAGTGTCTGAGTTGTTATTATGGAATACTAATACTATAACTTATTAAAATGAGCGCATTAATATCAAGCTGTGATTTATATTATAGCCCGAACCATTGTCGGAGCTGCTGTTATAGATAATTAATCAACAACCTGAGAACTCAAACATGCTGTAGTATAGGGAGAAAATAATATATTACCCAGTTAATAAATACACATAACAAAGGGTTCTTTAAGGGTTCAGGGGATAATAATAATATAAAACATATTAACGGTAGTAGAACCCTTTGTGAAAGGAAAAACACTTCTAGATATACAGTAGATACATAGAAAAAACAAAGAAATGAGTTTTAAAGGTGACACATGCTACAACCGCGCTATAACAAACTCTTTTACTATGAACTTTTGCAGATAATGAACTAAGTTCATGTCCCCACCTTGAATGACAATGAGTCGGAGTCTTCAAAAAATCATTATTGAGTCATGTGTTCTTCTTCCCACCAGAGACAAACAATAAGTAATGAAGTCCGCAGTCAAGTTAACAATACGTGTTTTAGGGTGGCGGGCATGTGCCATCCTGAACCGCCATGCAGTGGAGTAGTAAGGCATTTCCTTCTCTCCACTAGCCTGGGGTGGTGCCTTGAGCAAGCACTAGCAACCCCTTGCTCCCCCTGATCAGGGTTACAATCGAAGACTGGACTCAGCAGACTGCGCGGAGGAGATCACCACATGGTGGTTGAACGGGCAGGAACGGGCGGACCCAACAAAGTGCTTATGAAGCGCGATCAGGGCAAAGTGCAACACGTAGAACACTGTTGGCCATCCACTGCATCCAGACCTAGCTCCAGCTGTCTTGATTCTGTCTTGCCCCTGGACCCAGTTAGGCCGGAAACGACAGAGTGAGGCCAACGGCTGCACAACTCTCCCTCACTCTAATCCAAGTCATGACTTCAAATTCAAGTCCTGTGGTGAAGCAGCAGGTGCCGAAACATGTCACACCCACTACAGCACCTATCCACGCGTACCCGATATGTGGGCGTACCTTCAAAGCCCAGACTGGTCTCATCGGTCACCTCTAGACCCACAACCTCCACCCAGCAAATCGAAGTCATGGTCATTTTCGACCCAAAAGGACACACATCATCATCATCATCGTCATCATGTGTTAACGCCATATTGGCTTAATGAACCTCGTTTAGGTGTCAGTCACTAACAATTATCAAGAACAGTGATCAGTGAGTTCAAAAAATCCCTTAAAAGGACTTTATTTTACGAGCTAAAAGCAGTTTTACTCGAGTCTTTACTCTGTAACCAGTGTTGTCATGGCTAGCCGTAACTGTAAGATACCCTCCATCGAAGACAAACTTCATATCCTGGAGCGTCTAAAATGTGATCAGAAAGCAACGAATGTGTCTTAAGAATATGACGGTATAATTAACAATTCAATTTCAACTTTTCAAGCAGAAGAAAAAGAGCTCCAAGACTTTGTCCATCACTGCAATCGACATGACGGGCTGAAAAGAACGAAGACGCGGCAAACAAATGATGGCGACTGTGACATATTTCCGTTTACGTGAATTAAGCGCAAGCATAAATTAAACACAGTTGGTCTTGTTTTGCATAAGAATGAGTGCTTGGTGTGACAAGTTGATCCATTTCAGTATTACGAACTTTTCGGTGTAACGAACTACTTGGACGTCCCCCCAGGGAGTTTTATAGCGCGGTTGCAGTTTATCATGAAAAACTCACTTTTTTAGTCCTTGTGCACTTACAAACTCTGAAATAAGACACCCAGTTTCTTTCTGCCTATTTCAGAAAACATGTCCTTCAACAAGCCGTTCAGATTCGGCTCCTGTTTTTATATCACAAGCAGAGCTCATTAGAATAATCTCATCTCATCTCATCTCATTATCTCTAGCCGCTTTATCCTGTTCTACAGGGTTGCAGGCAAGCTGGATCCTATCCCAGCTGACTACGGGCGAAAGGCGGGGTACACCCTGGACAAGTCGCCAGGTCATCACAGGGCTGACACATATGGCCCTTTTCCACTACCCTTTTTCAGCTCACTTCAGCCCGACACGGCTCGCGTTTCGACTACCTTAGAGCAGCACGACTCATCTCGCTTCAGCCCTGCTTAGCACCCAAAACTCGCACCGTTTTGGAGTGGGGCTGAAGCGAGCCAAACCGAGCCGAGTGGGGCTGGGGGCGTGAGGAGACACTCCGCTGTGCACTGATTGGTGAGGAGGAGTGTCCTCACATGCCCACACACGCCCCGCGAGCATGCTGGGATCTGTAAACACCGTAAACCCGGAAGAAGAATAATTACGAATTACGAGAATTTCTGAAGCCTTATGCGCCTCACCTCATCTATACGCTCTTGCCAGTATCTGTTGGCGTTGTCGGTGACAACAAGCCACAGCACCAAGACCAGCAACACTAACGACTCCATGTTTATTGTTTACTATCCGGGTCGTGAGACTACCGCTTAAAAGATCACTGATGTCACTGTTTGCGCCGCCTAACGACATCACGTGACGTCCACCCACTTTCGCTAACTCCACCCAATGTGTCCACCCACTTCCAGCCAGCACGGTTCAGCGCGGTTGTAGTCGAAATGCAACTCCAACAGCCCCGCTCAGCCCGACTCAGCCCAACTCAGCACGGCACGGCTCAGCCCAACTCAGCCGCGTTGGTAGTGGAAAAGCGGCAATAGACACAGACAACCATTCACACTCACATTCACACCTACGGTCAATTTAGAGTCACCAGTTAACCTAACCTGCATGTCTTTGGACTGTGGGGGAAACCGGAGCACCCGGAGGAAACCCACGCGGACACGGGGAGAACATGCAAACTCCACACAGAAAGGCCCTCGCCGGCCACGGGGCTCGAACCCAGGACCTTCTTGCTGTGAGGCGACAGCGCTAACCACTACACCACCGTGCCGCCCATTAGAATAATCCCGCCCTTTTATTAGCTCATCTGACCATGAGGCTGATGAGCTGTTGCCATGGCGTCGCATTTGTCATCTGTCCATCGTTCACAATTCAGTTAAATCGTATCTCCTCCATCAGGTCTCCACAGATTTCCGTTCTGATTGTTTTGTTTGAAAGAACTCATCACTCCGCACAAAACTTGGTCTTTGTTTTGTCAAATTTTTTGCTAACGAGTTACTAATCAGGCCAAATTAACGAATTTTCCAGGCCTCTCAGTAGAATTGTATCTCCTCTCTGATTTCTCATCCGATTTCAGTTCTGATCGATGTTTTGGGTCGATCTTCCCTCGAGGAACAAAACTTGGTTGTTTGTTTGTTGATTTTCCTGTTGTAAACAATTTGTTTACAGCTTTGTTTATTTTCAATTAAATCGTATCTCCTTCCTCAGTTCTCAATGGATTTCTGATTGCTTTGTTTGAAAGAACTACACTTTCTGCACAAAACTTGGTCGCTGTATTGTCAGTTTTTTGCTAACGAACTGCTAATTAGGTCAACGAAACGAATTTTCGGACTTCTCATTGGAATTGTATCTCCTCTTGGAGTTCTCACCTGATTCCAGTTCTGATCGATGTTTTGGGTAGATCTTCCGCTGGGGAACAAAATTTGGTCATTTGTTGATTTTCTTGCTGTAAACAATTTGTTTACAACTTTGTTTATTTTCAGTTAAATCGTGTCTCCTCCCTCCCTCCCTCCCTCCCTCCGTCAGTTCTCAATGGATTTCAGTTCTGATTGTTTTATTTGAAAGAACTCGACCTTCTGCACAACACTTGGTCATTGTATTGTCAATTTTTTGCTAACAAATTAGTCATTAGGTCACTTAACACATTTTCTTCTGACTAGAATTGTATCTCCTCTCTCATTTATCATGCAAATTCAGTTCTGATCGATGTTTTGGGTCGATCTTCCTTCAGGGAACAAAATTTAGTCCTTTGTTGATTTTCCTGTTGTGAACAATTTGTCATGGAGGTTGGTCCTCTCTCTCTCTCTCTCTCTCTCTCTCTCTCTCTCTCACATTGTCACATTTCAGTTCTGGTTGATGTTTTGGTCGTTATGGTTGTTTTGATGGCCGGCCAGATGAGCTGGTCTGCGTATCTCTGCTTACGGCTTGAGAACTTCGCAAATGAATATTCATGAGGAAAGTGCTACCTGATTGGCTGGTGGAGGAGAGGGGTGGGGTGAGCAGTTGCTCATTATCGTTATCATTTAAAGGAACAGGCTGCTTGTTAAACCATCCATTTTGAACAGGGCTGTTTCGACGGGGTGAGAAGGAGCCGTGGTGTTTTATCCTTGTGCTATTTTGACCAAAGCATGTCACAGACATTTCATTAAGACCTCAGGGACCTGTGTCAGCTTGTGTAAAAGGGGTATACAGTAAGCCCTCAGTATTCACGGGGGTTAGGGACCGAACATGGCCGCGAATAAGCCAAAATCGCAAATACTTGTAACCCCCCCCCCATAAAACTGCTCACAAATGCTTATTTTGATGTCTATTGAGAAGCATATCGAGAAGTCCTACCTTCTCCTGCAGCGTCATTACCTTCTTCTGGCGCTTAGGTTCCTTGGCAGGAGCCTTAGAAGATGCAGAGCGTTTAGGAGCCATTGCAGGGCGTAAAAATTATTCAAAAATACCAAGAACGCACAACACGTGAACAAGTCTGAACTACGGGAACTGCGAGACTGTACTGTACAATGCGCTCATTCGTATCAGCCAATGAGCAGCAGCCCGCCATTCAAACTTCAGCCAATAGCAAGCGAGCATTCGGCTCCAAGAATGTAGCAGTGCGTAAACGTTCGCAGTGCGTAAATGTTCGATATGTTCGCCGCAAATGACCGCGAATCGCTGAGATTTCCGCGAATGTATAGGAGATATGTTCTATATAAAATCCCGCGAATATGTGAATTCGCGAATACTGAACCGCGAATAGGCGGGGGTCTACTGTAATACGTCACCTTTAAGACAGTGTACACTACCGTTCAAAAGTTTGGGGTCACCCAGACAATTTTGTGTTTTCCATGAAAAGTCACACTTTTATTTCCCACCATAAGTTGTAAAATGAATAGAAAATATAGTCGAGACATTTTTCTGGCCATTTTGAGCATTTAATCGACCCCACAAATGTGATGCTCCAGAAACTCAATCTGCTCAAAGGAAGGTCAGTTTTATAGCTTCTCTAAAGAGCTCAACTGTTTTCAGCTGTGCTAACATGATTGTACAAGGGTTTTCTAATCATCCATTAGCCTTCTGAGGCAATGAGCAAACACATTGTACCATTAGAACACTGGAGTGAGAGTTGCTGGAAATGGGCCTCTATACACCTATGGAGATATTGCACCAAAAACCACACATTTGCAGCTAGAATAGTCATTTACCACATTAGCAATGTATAGAGTGGATTTCTGATTAGTTTAAAGTGATCTTCATTGAAAAGAACAGTGCTTTTCTTTCAAAAATAAGGACATTTCAAAGTGACCCCAAACTTTTGAACGGTAGTGTAAATTATATACATAGCCTAATATTCTGCTTATGTTGTGTGTAGTGTGTAGATGATGAAGTGAATGTTTTCTCCAGAATCATCAGCATTCTGTTTCCTGTTCTGCTGCTTCACAAGACTGCTGCGCTGTTTGATTTGCTCAAGAATCCGTGCAGTTATAATCCCATTACTCATAACCTCCAATAAAGAAAAATCACTTAAATAAACGTAAAAAAGGCGGTTGTTGAAGATGAGGCGGATACGCTGTACTTAATACCTGAAACGTCAAATAGTGCTGCGGAGAATCGATGAATCATCAGCGTAACGCAGCCGACTAACAGCCATCTGCAATATTAACAAATAAGTGCTGCAGGGCCGAGGATTAGTCATGAAGCATGGAGAGAAGGAGGGAGGGAGGGAGGGAGGGTTTTGATCAGCTGCTGAGGTCTATGCTTTCCAGGCTCTTAGTGAACTAAAATACAGGGGCATTAGTGATCCTTTATGCTCATAAAGAGCTACAAATTAAAGCGAAACAGAGAACAGAAGTGGCTTCGTCTTTTTGTGAGTGAAGTTAAGCCTTAATACTTCAGTGCCTCGGTGCTCTATTCATTTTGTCGCTCAGATACAGTACTGACGGTCACGTTATTTTTCGAGAGCACTTTCATTCATCTTTCCTGTCATTATGTTGATAGAAATACAGCTTTCAGACTCACTTAAAAGCACTGTGCTGGAAGTATACAAGAAGTAAAGCAAAGGTTGTAAAGGATTGTAAAATAATATTCGCAAATGCGCTGAAAAGTGCACTTGGATTTAATTTCTTCAAAAAAAAAAACTTGCACAAATACGTTGAAGATAAATGAGGAAAGGAAAGACATTATTTTAAGGCCAGGTACTGCAACCTGACGATAATTTTCTCCTTTAAACTCGTATCAGAATTAACCTTAACCTGGTGGAAGTGTACAAGAACATGAGACAATACAAAAAATATATAAATACAAGAAAAAAATAATAATTTAATGTTGTATTGCGGCGGCACGGTGGTGTAGTGGTTAGCGCTGTCGCCTCACAGCAAGAAGGTCCTGGGTTCGAGCCCCGGGGCCGGCGAGGGCCTTTCTGTGCGGAGTTTGCATGTTCTCCCCGTGTCCGCGTGGGTTTCCTCCGGGTGCTCCGGTTTCCCCCACAGTCCAAAGACATGCAGGTTAGGTTAACTGGTGACTCTAAATTGAGCGTAGGTGTGAATGTGAGTGTGAATGGTTGTCTGTGTCTATGTGTCAGCCCTGTGATGACCTGGCGACTTGTCCAGGGTGTACCCCGCCTTTCGCCCGTAGTCAGCTGGGATAGGCTCCAGCTTGCCTGCGACCCTGTAGAAGGATAAAGCGGCTAGAGATAATGTGATGTGTGATGTGATGTGATGTTGTATTGCGAATGAGGAAATGCAGCATTGATGGTAGACTGAATTGTGTACCTTAAAAAAAAATAATCAACAAATAGGTGGCACCAATTATTTTTATTCTTGCTGCTTTATTTATTCTATTTTAATTTTATATCATTGCTATTTTTTTTTTTTTTTTGTAATTGGTACAAATGTCACCAAATGTCAAAACTATTCAAAATATTTACATACAAATTATGCAAATATGCAAATCAGGCGGGGCGGCACGGTGGTGTAGTGGTTAGCGCTGTCGCCTCATAGCAAGAAGGTCCGGGTTCGAGCCCCGGGGCCGGCGAGGGCCTTTCTGTGCGGAATTTGCATGTTCTCCCCGTGTCCACGTGGGTTTCCTCCGGGTGCTCCGGTTTCCCCCACAGTCCAAAGACATGCAGGTTAGGTTAACTGGTGACTCTAAATTGAGCGTAGGTGTGAATGTGAGTGTGAATGGTTGTCTGTGTCTATGTGTCAGCCCTGTGATGACCTGGCGACTTGTCCAGGGTGTACCCCGCCTTTCGCCCGTAGTCAGCTGGGATAGGCTCCAGCTTGCATGCGACCCTGTAGAAGGATAAAGCGGCTACAGATAATGAGATGAGAATGAGATGCAAATCAGGCGCTCAATCGCAATACCTCGAGACTCTTACAGCTTCTATGATTTCCTATGGCAGATTTAACTGCTCTATGTTTTAATGGAAGCCAAGAATAACAAAATTAACACTCATTGGACAACAATCTTTTAATATGTCGTTTTGGGTCCCACCCACTTGGAATCAATGGCCGAATGGGAAGGCAGATTTCAAAGTTTGTTATACACTGCGGACTTCGTTTTTCCCTCCTGGACATGCAGCTTCTCCGCCCCTTCAAGAGATTGGGAGACCTCTTGAAGGGGTGAAGCCTCATAACCAACTGCCAATCAGGGAAACAGGAATGAACATGATTGATGTTTCAGAAGTGATTAAACCTATCAGAGTGTTGGAGCTGCAATCGTGTTCAACCAAGCCAATAATGGGCTTATATAACTGGTTATTTTATTATTGTAATTGGTAAATAAATTGTAATTATAAACCTCTGATTGATTGTGTTATTTATAGTCTCTCTCTCTCTCTCTCTCTCTCTCTCTCTCTCTTGTGTTCTGCCTGCAGGCAGGTCCTTCCCTATAGTCCCCGTTCTATGGCACTCTGCTTGACTAATACATAGGGTCTGCCATTCTTTATCCCATCTGATATTCCTGTCCGTTGTCTTCCTGGAGGCTTCCTCCCATCCATTCTCCCCTCTATGACTACAAGGAGAAGATCCCCATGACACAGAGTACGGCCAAGCCAGGCATTCTGCCTTCCATTGATGATGGATATAACGGACCTCCTCTCGCCAGCACACCAAAGTACTTCCTCATTACATATTTTGTCGGACCAAGAGATGTTCATCACTTTCCTCCAAAGCCACATTTCGCAACTTTCTAGCCTTTGTACATCCTCCTTCCTTAAGGACAACAATTCGGCTCCAGAAACTAAAGTGCTCCAGATGATAGTCTTGATCATTCTCTTCTTCAGATCAAGGTTGAAAGGTTTTGTCAACAGTTCTTTCCTTTTCAAAAAGGCGTCCTTTGCCTGGGCTATTCCATCCATTATCCATAACCACTTGTCCTGTGCAGGGTCGCAGGCAAGCTGGAGCTTATCCCAGCTGACTATGGACAAGAGGTGGGGTACACCTTGGACAAGTCACCAGATCATCGCAGGGCTGACACATAGAGACAAACAACCATTCATACTCACATTCACACCTACAGTCAATTTAGAGTCACCAGTTAACCTAACCTGCATGTCTTTGGACTGTGGGGGAACCGGAGCACCCGGAGGAAACCCACGCGGACACGGGGAGAACATGCAAACTCCACACAGAAAGGCCCCTGTCGGCCACTGGGCTCAAACCCAGAACCTTCTTGCTGTGAGGTGACCGCGCTAACCACTACACCACCGTGCCACCCCGGGCTAGTCTCAATTTGATATATATCTTTCTCACAGTATCCATCCTGTGTGATCCGGCTCCCAAGGTAGTTGAATTGCGTTAAGTGACTTAGTTGTTCACCTTCAAGAAAAATCGCAAGGTCTCTCTCTTGTTGACTTTCATTACCTTAGTCTTCTTTATGTCGCTCCTCATTCCATATTCCACAGCGGCCTCCTGCGTTTTACCCATCATGAGCTGAAGACCCTGAGCAGAGCTGACTATTGTTGCTTGGTGATCCGCATATCACACTGTCTTGATGAGATGGCCTCCCACTCCAATTCCTTCATTCACATCACTTATCATGGCTTCAGCATATATAATAAAAATAGGTACCCTATGTGTAAATGTGGCTACTGCTTATAAATAAAATAGTTTTCTGATCCCATGTTGATACAGTATATATCGCATATATACCGTACATGTTATCAATTATACTCACCTCATCTCTTGCAAGCGTCACCAAGCTGTGAGCATCATCAGGGCTTGGAATATTTTGGCTACTAATTTTTGTTCAAAATACAGTGCTGTGAACTCGATCTATTTTCAAAATAGTAAGAAAGAAAGCACTTGTTCATGAATTGTCTTAGAAGCATTATTTAGTACTAATGAGTACATTTTGTTTCACAAGTGTAGTGTAAAGACTCTAAAATAAAAAATCCCTCAAAAGGGCTCAGTTATCCCCCGAAGATGCTGATTTATTCCCACATGGGACTTTTGTAATTACAAACCGACCAGATCGCTCAAAAGATTCCAACGTTGTCTTCACTGCCTTCTCGAGTTTTTGTTGAATGGCTGGAATTCTTGACATATACAGTATATCTGCCCAAAAGCTCGTCTCATCTCATCTCATTACCTCTAGCCGCTTTATCCTGTTCTACAGGGTCGCAGGCAAGCTGGAGCCTATCCCAGCAGACTACGGGTGAAAGGCGGGGTTCACCCTGGACAAGTCGCCAGGTCATCACAGGGCTGACACATAGACACAGACAACCATTCACACTCACATTCACACCTACGCTCAATTTAGAGTCACCAGTTAACCTAACCTGCATGTCTTTGGACTGTGGGGGAAACCGGAGCACCCAGAGGAGACCCACGCGGACAACATGCAAACTCCGCACAGAAAGGCCCTCGCCGGCCACGAACCCGGACCTTCTTGCTGTGAGGTGACAGCCCAAACCACTACACCACCGTTCCGCCTGCCAAAAAGCTAAAAACAAAAAAACCCAAAACCTTTCATTTGACCTTTCAGAAGGACCAAACAAAAGCTGTGATCATCAAAAGGTCAGTTTTCTTAAAATAAACACCACTTACTCGATATTGAATCAGTAGTCTTGGCGAACCATGACGTGAATTTCGTTTATCTTTTTATCTGCCGATTATCTTCCAATACTACAAAGTTATAACGAGGTTTCTCTTATTTTGTTTCTGGTTCTGATTGGTTCCGAAGTTTGGGCGGCACGGTGGTGTAGTGGTTAGCACGGTCGCCTCACAGCAAGAAGGTGCTGGGTTCGTGGCCGGCGAGGGCCTTTCTGTGCGGAATTTGCATGTTCTCCCCGTGTCTGCGTGGGTTTCCTCCGGGTGCTCCGGTTTCCCCCACAGTCCAAAGACATGCGGTTAGGTTAACATGGGACGGCCTTGGGCTGAGGTGCCCTTGAGCGAGGCCCCTAACTCCCAACTGCTCTCCGGGCGCTGTTAGCATGGCTGCCCACTGCTCTGGGTATGTATGTGTGCTCATTGCTCACGTGTATGTGTTCACTGCTTCAGCTGGGTTAAATACAGAGAGGAAATTTCACAAGTGTGTGATGAATAAAGTTGTCCTTTCTTCTTTCTTTCTTCTCAAGAAGTAGAACAGGTAATCGAACTTGATCAGGATAAGTGCTGATTGGTTAAAAAGTTTCGCTATTGTTACACTCTTACATTCTTATACTCGTTCTTGTTTACCTTTGATAGCGCGAGGTCAACTGTTCATATCGCGAGATCACGTTTCGCCGTTCTGGTGATTGTAATGCGTATGCGCAGTGCACTATTGTTACACTCATTCTTACGTTCTTACAACACGATGACATAGTGGCTTCACCTATAGTGGCTTTGCTTCTATGAGGTAGTAGCCACAAAAAGTATGGGGGATAGCGAGCAACCTTGTCTCGTACCACGGCCAATCAGTGCTGGATCTGTTAGGCCATCTTTCATCCTTACACTTTACCCCAAATACTGTACAGCCTTACAATCAGTCTCCAATCTCGCCAGTCAATGCCTGTGCATTTCAAAACTGCCAGGAGCTTTACCCAATTTATTCGATCAAAAGCCTTTTCATAGTCCACAATGCACACATACACATCCTGTTCATGGTCGATGCACCTTTCACCAAGTAGTCTCATTACCGCCATAGCCTCTCTTGTGCCAACTCCGTTCCTGAAACTGAACTGGTTGTTACCAAGGTATGCATTAGCCTTGATCTCAATTCTGCTCGTCGACACACGGAGAATAACTTTCGATGCATGCACTATAAGACTTATGGTTCTGTGTTCTTTATATCGTGTAGTTTGCGCTTTGTTTGGTTTTTTCTCATCGTCTACCTGCCTGACATTATCTTCTTCAGTGAAATTTAGCTAGCTAGTTTTTAGCGCAATATGGTGGACTGCTAATTTTGTCGACCTGATTTCTGAAAAGTCTTTTTAATGCTCTTTGAGGAGAGAATTCATCAAGAGCCCACACCAACAGATGAAAACAGATAAGCAGGACACACACACACACAGAGATACTTCAATAACACACCACTGTGCTTCTCCTATTTTAAAACCCACCAGCCGTGTAGATAATCCCACCTTTCATACATTCTTCACAAAAATCATGAATAACAATTGCTGAGTTCTCTATAATACACGACCCTAAAAAAGATAAAAAAAAAAAAGTTCCACAAACTGTATCCAAAATGTGTTAAAGGATTAAAGCAACACATCTGCTGTTTGTAACTGAAATGAAACCAATACATACGGTACTGTGCAAAAGTCTTTGAATGCTGTAGAGCACAAATGGCTTAAAAAATAATGAAATGAAACGTTTCAACATTAAAGGTCCCGTCACACTTATTCGGAAATAGCAGGAATCAAGCAGAACCAGACGGAATGAAAAATTTTTCAAAATTCGTGCCACATTCATGCGGGAATTTCAAACTAACCAACGTTCTAACAGCTTTGTAAGAATGCCGTTTGAGTACTTAGAATGCGCTTTGAACCCACCTCGAATGATTCTTGCACATTCCGGGTGTATTAGCTTTCGAATGCAGTTCAAATGTAGTTGGAACGCAGTAGGAATACCTAGAATGCTGTTAGAATATTAAGAGTGCAATTCGAATGCCGTACAAGTGCGGTTCGATTGCTGCCCGAATGCCACCCGAAATCTGGTCGGAAGGTGCCTCGAATGCGGTACGAATTCACCTCAAATGCAGTCAGAACGCTCCCAGAATAGCCGCCGAATATGTTTTGAATGTCTAAGAATTCAAAGAGAATGCAGCTCGAATACTTAGAATGTACTTTGAATATCCCAGAATATACCGTACGAAGAATTTTCATTCCGACAGCATTCCGGCTCATTCGAGGCCCATTCGGGACATTCTGGCAGGATTTGAAGTGGCTTGCCATTTCGATTTTTCCCTCGAACGCAATCAGAATGTTTCGAATGCTGTTGGAATGCCGTAAGAATATTTAGAATGCAGTTAGAAAACACTTCGAATGCCGTTCGATAGTTCTCCTCTTCAAACACACCTCAAAGGTTTTGAGCACGAGCAAAACATTCGGGCTGTAGAGCACAAATGGCTTAAAAAATAATGAAATGAAACGTTTCAACATTAAAGGTCCCGTCACACTTATTCGGAATTAGCAGGAATCAAGCAGAACCAGACGGAATGAAAAAATTTTCAAAATTCGTGCCACATTCGTGCGGGAATTTCAAACTAACCAACGTTCTAACAGCTTTGTAAGAATGCCGTTCGAGTACTTAGAATGCGCTTTGAACCCACCTCAAATGATTCTTGCACATTCCGGGTGTATTAGCTTTCGAATGCAGTTCAAATGTTGTTGGAACGCAGTAGGAATACCTAGAATACTGTTAGAATATTAAGAGTGCAATTCGAATGCCGTACAAGTGCGGTTCGATTGCTGCCCGAATACCACCCGAAATCTGGTCGGAAGGTGCCTCGAATGCTGTACGAATTCACCTCAAATGCAGTCAGAACGCTCCCAGAATAGCCGCCGAATATGTTTTGAATGTCTAAGAATTCAAAGAGAATGCAGCTCGAATACTTAGAATGTACTTTGAATATCTCGAAATATACCGTATGAAGAATTTTCATTCCGACAGCATTCCGGCTCATTCGAGGCACATTCGGGACATTCTGGCAGGATTTGAAGTGGCTTGCCATTTCGATTTTTCCCTCGAACGCAATCAGAATGTTTCGAATGCTGTTGGAATGCCGTAAGAATATTTAGAATGCAGTTAGAAAACACTTCGAATGCCGTTCGATAGTTCTCCTCTTCAAACACACCTCAAAGGTTTTGAGCACGAGCAAAACATTCGGGCTGTAGAGCACAAATGGCTTAAAAAATAATGAAATGAAACGTTTCAACATTAAAGGTCCCGTCACACTTATTCGGAATTAGCAGGAATCAAGCAGAACCAGACGGAATGAAAAAATTTTCAAAATTCGTGCCACATTCGGGCGGGAATTTCAAACTAACCAACGTTCTAACAGCTTTGTAAGAATGCCGTTCGAGTACTTAGAATGCGCTTTGAACCCACCTCGAATGATTCTTGCACATTCCGGGTGTATTAGCTTTCGAATGCAGTTCAAATGTAACTGGAACGCAGTAGGAATAAATACCTAGAATACTGTTAGAATATTAAGAGTGCAATTCGAATGCCGTACAAGTGCGGTTCGATTGCTGCCCGAATGCCACCCGAAATCTGGTCGGAAGGTGCCTCGAATGCGGTACGAATTCACCTCAAATGCAGTCAGAACGCTCCCAGAATAGCTGCCGAATATGTTTTGAATGTCTAAGAATTCAAAGAGAATGCAGCTCGAATACTTAGAATGTACTTTGAATATCCCGGAATATACCATACGAAGAATTTTCATTCCGACAGCATTCCGGCTCATTCGAGGCCCATTCGGGACATTCTGGCAGGATTTGAAGTGGCTTGCCATTTCGATTTTTCCCTCGAACGCGATCAGAATGTTTCGAATGCTGTTGGAATGCCGTAAGAATATTTAGAATGCAGTTAGAAAACACTTCGAATGCCGTTCGATAGTTCTCCTCTTCAAACACACCTCAAATGTTTTGAGCACGAGCAAAACATTCGGGCTGTAGAGCACAAATGGCTTAAAAAATAATGAAATGAAACGTTTCAACATTAAAGGTCCCGTCACACTTATTCGGAATTAGCAGGAATCAAGCAGAACCAGACGGAATGAAAAAATTTTCAAAATTCGATGCCACATTCGGGCGGGAATTTCAAACTAACCAACGTTCTAACAGTTTTGTAAGAATGCCGTTCGAGTACTTAGAATGCGCTTTGAACCCACCTCAAATGATTCTTGCACATTCCGGGTGTATTAGCTTTCGAATGCAGTTCAAATGTAGTTGGAACGCAGTAGGAATACCTAGAATACTGTTAGAATATTAAGAGTGCAATTCGAATGCCGTACAAGTGCGGTTCGATTGCTGCCCGAATGCCACCCGAAATCTGGTCGGAAGGTGCCTCGAATGCTGTACGAATTCACCTCAAATGCAGTCAGAACGCTCCCAGAATAGCCGCCGAATATGTTTTGAATGTCTAAGAATTCAAAGAGAATGCAGCTCGAATACTTAGAATGTACTTTGAATATCCCGGAATATACCATACGAAGAATTTTCATTCCGACAGCATTCCGGCTCATTCGAGGCCCATTCGGGACATTCTGGCAGGATTTGAAGTGGCTTGCCATTTCGATTTTTCCCTCAAACGCGATCAGAATGTTTCGAATGCTGTTGGAATGCCGTAAGAATATTTAGAATGCAGTTAGAATACACTTCGAATGCCGTTCGATAGTTCTCCTATTCAAACACACCTCAAAGGTTTTGAGCACGAGCAAAACATTCGGGCTGTAGAGCACAAATGGCTTAAAAAATAATGAAATGAAACGTTTCAACATTAAAGGTCCCGTCACACTTATTCGGAATTAGCAGGAATCAAGCAGAACCAGACGGAATGAAAAAATTTTCAAAATTCGTGCCACATTCGGGCGGGAATTTCAAACTAACCAACGTTCTAACAGCTTTGTAAGAATGCCGTTCGAGTACTTAGAATGCGCTTTGAACCCACCTCGAATGATTCTTGCACATTCCGGGTGTATTAGCTTTCGAATGCAGTTCAAATGTAACTGGAACGCAGTAGGAATAAATACCTAGAATGCTGTTAGAATATTAAGAGTGCAATTCGAATGCCGTACAAGTGCGGTTCGATTGCTGCCCGAATACCACCCGAAATCTGGTCGGAAGGTGCCTCGAATGCGGTACGAATTCACCTCAAATGCAGTCAGAACGCTCCCAGAATAGCCGCCGGATATGTTTTGAATGTCTAAGAATTCAAAGAGAATGCAGCTCGAATACTTAGAATGTACTTTGAATATCCCGGAATATACCGTACGAAGAATTTTCATTCCGACAGCATTCCGGCTCATTCGAGGCCCATTCGGGACATTCTGGCAGGATTTGAAGTGGCTTGCCATTTCGATTTTTCCCTCGAACGCAATCAGAATGTTTCGAATGCTGTTGGAATGCCGTAAGAATATTTAGAATGCAGTTAGAAAACACTTCGAATGCCGTTCGATAATTCTCCTCTTCAAACACACCTCAAATGTTTTGAGCACAAGCAAAACATTCGGGCTGTAGAGCACAAATGGCTTAAAAAATAATGAAATGAAACGTTTCAACATTAAAGGTCCCGTCACACTTATTCGGAATTAGCAGGAATCAAGCAGAACCAGACGGAATGAAAAATTTTTCAAAATTCGTGCCACATTCGGGCGGGAATTTCAAACTAACCAACGTTCTAACAGCTTTGTAAGAATGCCGTTCGAGTACTTAGAATGCGCTTTGAACCCACCTCGAATGATTCTTGCACATTCCGGGTGTATTAGCTTTCGAATGCAGTTCAAATGTTGTTGGAACGCAGTAGGAATACCTAGAATACTGTTAGAATATTAAGAGTGCAATTCGAATGCCGTACAAGTGCGGTTCGATTGCTGCCCGAATGCCACCCGAAATCTGGTCGGAAGGTGCCTCGAATGCTGTACGAATTCACCTCAAATGCAGTCAGAACGCTCCCAGAATAGCCGCCGAATATGTTTTGAATGTCTAAGAATTCAAAGAGAATGCAGCTCGAATACTTAGAATGTACTTTGAATATCCCGGAATATACCGTACGAAGAATTTTCATTCCGACAGCATTCCGGCTCATTCGAGGCCCATTCGGGACATTCTGGCAGGATTTGAAGTGGCTTGCCATTTCGATTTTTCCCTCGAACGCGATCAGAATGTTTCGAATGCTGTTGGAATGCCGTAAGAATATTTAGAATGCAGTTAGAAAACACTTCGAATGCCGTTCGATAGTTCTCCTCTTCAAACACACCTCAAATGTTTTGAGCACAAGCAAAACATTCGGGCTGTAGAGCACAAATGGCTTAAAAAATAATGAAATGAAACGTTTCAACATTAAAGGTCCCGTCACACTTATTCGGAATTAGCAGGAATCAAGCAGAACCAGACGGAATGAAAAAATTTTCAAAATTCGATGCCACATTCGGGCGGGAATTTCAAACTAACCAACGTTCTAACAGTTTTGTAAGAATGCCGTTCGAGTACTTAGAATGCGCTTTGAACCCACCTCAAATGATTCTTGCACATTCCGGGTGTATTAGCTTTCGAATGCAGTTCAAATGTAGTTGGAACGCAGTAGGAATACCTAGAATACTGTTAGAATATTAAGAGTGCAATTCGAATGCCGTACAAGTGCGGTTCGATTGCTGCCCGAATGCCACCCGAAATCTGGTCGGAAGGTGCCTCGAATGCTGTACGAATTCACCTCAAATGCAGTCAGAACGCTCCCAGAATAGCCGCCGAATATGTTTTGAATGTCTAAGAATTCAAAGAGAATGCAGCTCGAATACTTAGAATGTACTTTGAATATCCCGGAATATACCATACGAAGAATTTTCATTCCGACAGCATTCCGGCTCATTCGAGGCCCATTCGGGACATTCTGGCAGGATTTGAAGTGGCTTGCCATTTCGATTTTTCCCTCAAACGCGATCAGAATGTTTCGAATGCTGTTGGAATGCCGTAAGAATATTTAGAATGCAGTTAGAATACACTTCGAATGCCGTTCGATAGTTCTCCTATTCAAACACACCTCAAAGGTTTTGAGCACGAGCAAAACATTCGGGCTGTAGAGCACAAATGGCTTAAAAAATAATGAAATGAAACGTTTCAACATTAAAGGTCCCGTCACACTTATTCGGAATTAGCAGGAATCAAGCAGAACCAGACGGAATGAAAAAATTTTCAAAATTCGTGCCACATTCGGGCGGGAATTTCAAACTAACCAACGTTCTAACAGCTTTGTAAGAATGCCGTTCGAGTACTTAGAATGCGCTTTGAACCCACCTCGAATGATTCTTGCACATTCCGGGTGTATTAGCTTTCGAATGCAGTTCAAATGTAACTGGAACGCAGTAGGAATAAATACCTAGAATGCTGTTAGAATATTAAGAGTGCAATTCGAATGCCGTACAAGTGCGGTTCGATTGCTGCCCGAATACCACCCGAAATCTGGTCGGAAGGTGCCTCGAATGCGGTACGAATTCACCTCAAATGCAGTCAGAACGCTCCCAGAATAGCCGCCGGATATGTTTTGAATGTCTAAGAATTCAAAGAGAATGCAGCTCGAATACTTAGAATGTACTTTGAATATCCCGGAATATACCGTACGAAGAATTTTCATTCCGACAGCATTCCGGCTCATTCGAGGCCCATTCGGGACATTCTGGCAGGATTTGAAGTGGCTTGCCATTTCGATTTTTCCCTCGAACGCAGTCAGAATGTTTCGAATGCTGTTGGAATGCCGTAAGAATATTTAGAATGCAGTTAGAAAACACTTCGAATGCCGTTCGATAATTCTCCTCTTCAAACACACCTCAAATGTTTTGAGCACAAGCAAAACATTCGGGCTGTAGAGCACAAATGGCTTAAAAAATAATGAAATGAAACGTTTCAACATTAAAGGTCCCGTCACACTTATTCGGAATTAGCAGGAATCAAGCAGAACCAGACGGAATGAAAAATTTTTCAAAATTCGTGCCACATTCGTGCGGGAATTTCAAACTAACCAACGTTCTAACAGTTTTGTAAGAATGCCGTTCGAGTACTTAGAATGCGCTTTGAACCCACCTCAAATGATTCTTGCACATTCCGGGTGTATTAGCTTTCGAATGCAGTTCAAATGTAGTTGGAACGCAGTAGGAATACCTAGAATACTGTTAGAATATTAAGAGTGCAATTCGAATGCCGTACAAGTGCGGTTCGATTGCTGCCCGAATGCCACCCGAAATCTGGTCGGAAGGTGCCTCGAATGCTGTACGAATTCACCTCAAATGCAGTCAGAACGCTCCCAGAATAGCCGCCGGATATGTTTTGAATGTCTAAGAATTCAAAGAGAATGCAGCTCGAATACTTAGAATGTACTTTGAATATCCCGGAATATACCGTACGAAGAATTTTCATTCCGACAGCATTCCGGCTCATTCGAGGCCCATTCGGGACATTCTGGCAGGATTTGAAGTGGCTTGCCATTTCGATTTTTCCCTCGAACGCAATCAGAATGTTTCGAATGCTGTTGGAATGCCGTAAGAATATTTAGAATGCAGTTAGAAAACACTTCGAATGCCGTTCGATAATTCTCCTCTTCAAACACACCTCAAATGTTTTGAGCACAAGCAAAACATTCGGGCTGTAGAGCACAAATGGCTTAAAAAATAATGAAATGAAACGTTTCAACATTAAAGGTCCCGTCACACTTATTCGGAATTAGCAGGAATCAAGCAGAACCAGACGGAATGAAAAAATTTTCAAAATTCGTGCCACATTCGGGCGGGAATTTCAAACTAACCAACGTTCTAACAGCTTTGTAAGAATGCCGTTCGAGTACTTAGAATGCGCTTTGAACCCACCTCGAATGATTCTTGCACATTCCGGGTGTATTAGCTTTCGAATGCAGTTCAAATGTAGTTGGAACGCAGTAGGAATACCTAGAATACTGTTAGAATATTAAGAGTGCAATTCGAATGCCGTACAAGTGCGGTTCGATTGCTGCCCGAATGCCACCCGAAATCTGGTCGGAAGGTGCCTCGAATGCTGTACGAATTCACCTCAAATGCAGTCAGAACGCTCCCAGAATAGCCGCCGAATATGTTTTGAATGTCTAAGAATTCAAAGAGAATGCAGCTCGAATACTTAGAATGTACTTTGAATATCCCGGAATATACCATACGAAGAATTTTCATTCCGACAGCATTCCGGCTCATTCGAGGCCCATTCGGGACATTCTGGCAGGATTTGAAGTGGCTTGCCATTTCGATTTTTCCCTCAAACGCGATCAGAATGTTTCGAATGCTGTTGGAATGCCGTAAGAATATTTAGAATGCAGTTAGAATACACTTCGAATGCCGTTCGATAGTTCTCCTATTCAAACACACCTCAAATGTTTTGAGCACAAGCAAAACATTCGGGCTGTAGAGCACAAATGGCTTAAAAAATAATGAAATGAAACGTTTCAACATTAAAGGTCCCGTCACACTTATTCGGAATTAGCAGGAATCAAGCAGAACCAGACGGAATGAAAAATTTTTCAAAATTCGTGCCACATTCGTGCGGGAATTTCAAACTAACCAACGTTCTAACAGTTTTGTAAGAATGCCGTTCGAGTACTTAGAATGCGCTTTGAACCCACCTCAAATGATTCTTGCACATTCCGGGTGTATTAGCTTTCGAATGCAGTTCAAATGTAGTTGGAACGCAGTAGGAATACCTAGAATACTGTTAGAATATTAAGAGTGCAATTCGAATGCCGTACAAGTGCGGTTCGATTGCTGCCCGAATGCCACCCGAAATCTGGTCGGAAGGTGCCTCGAATGCTGTACGAATTCACCTCAAATGCAGTCAGAACGCTCCCAGAATAGCCGCCGAATATGTTTTGAATGTCTAAGAATTCAAAGAGAATGCAGCTCGAATACTTAGAATGTACTTTGAATATCCCGGAATATACCGTACGAAGAATTTTCATTCCGACAGCATTCCGGCTCATTCGAGGCCCATTCGGGACATTCTGGCAGGATTTGAAGTGGCTTGCCATTTCGATTTTTCCCTCGAACGCAATCAGAATGTTTCGAATGCTGTTGGAATGCCGTAAGAATATTTAGAATGCAGTTAGAAAACACTTCGAATGCCGTTCGATAATTCTCCTCTTCAAACACACCTCAAATGTTTTGAGCACAAGCAAAACATTCGGGCTGTAGAGCACAAATGGCTTAAAAAATAATGAAATGAAACGTTTCAACATTAAAGGTCCCGTCACACTTATTCGGAATTAGCAGGAATCAAGCAGAACCAGACGGAATGAAAAAATTTTCAAAATTCGTGCCACATTCGGGCGGGAATTTCAAACTAACCAACGTTCTAACAGCTTTGTAAGAATGCCGTTCGAGTACTTAGAATGCGCTTTGAACCCACCTCGAATGATTCTTGCACATTCCGGGTGTATTAGCTTTCGAATGCAGTTCAAATGTAGTTGGAACGCAGTAGGAATACCTAGAATACTGTTAGAATATTAAGAGTGCAATTCGAATGCCGTACAAGTGCGGTTCGATTGCTGCCCGAATGCCACCCGAAATCTGGTCGGAAGGTGCCTCGAATGCTGTACGAATTCACCTCAAATGCAGTCAGAACGCTCCCAGAATAGCCGCCGAATATGTTTTGAATGTCTAAGAATTCAAAGAGAATGCAGCTCGAATACTTAGAATGTACTTTGAATATCCCGGAATATACCATACGAAGAATTTTCATTCCGACAGCATTCCGGCTCATTCGAGGCCCATTCGGGACATTCTGGCAGGATTTGAAGTGGCTTGCCATTTCGATTTTTCCCTCAAACGCGATCAGAATGTTTCGAATGCTGTTGGAATGCCGTAAGAATATTTAGAATGCAGTTAGAATACACTTCGAATGCCGTTCGATAGTTCTCCTATTCAAACACACCTCAAAGGTTTTGAGCACGAGCAAAACATTCGGGCTGTAGAGCACAAATGGCTTAAAAAATAATGAAATGAAACGTTTCAACATTAAAGGTCCCGTCACACTTATTCGGAATTAGCAGGAATCAAGCAGAACCAGACGGAATGAAAAAATTTTCAAAATTCGTGCCACATTCGGGCGGGAATTTCAAACTAACCAACGTTCTAACAGCTTTGTAAGAATGCCGTTCGAGTACTTAGAATGCGCTTTGAACCCACCTCGAATGATTCTTGCACATTCCGGGTGTATTAGCTTTCGAATGCAGTTCAAATGTAACTGGAACGCAGTAGGAATAAATACCTAGAATGCTGTTAGAATATTAAGAGTGCAATTCGAATGCCGTACAAGTGCGGTTCGATTGCTGCCCGAATACCACCCGAAATCTGGTCGGAAGGTGCCTCGAATGCGGTACGAATTCACCTCAAATGCAGTCAGAACGCTCCCAGAATAGCCGCCGGATATGTTTTGAATGTCTAAGAATTCAAAGAGAATGCAGCTCGAATACTTAGAATGTACTTTGAATATCCCAGAATATACCGTACGAAGAATTTTCATTCCGACAGCATTCCGGCTCATTCGAGGCCCATTCGGGACATTCTGGCAGGATTTGAAGTGGCTTGCCATTTCGATTTTTCCCTCGAACGCAATCAGAATGTTTCGAATGCTGTTGGAATGCCGTAAGAATATTTAGAATGCAGTTAGAAAACACTTCGAATGCCGTTCGATAATTCTCCTCTTCAAACACACCTCAAATGTTTTGAGCACAAGCAAAACATTCGGGCTGTAGAGCACAAATGGCTTAAAAAATAATGAAATGAAACGTTTCAACATTAAAGGTCCCGTCACACTTATTCGGAATTAGCAGGAATCAAGCAGAACCAGACGGAATGAAAAATTTTTCAAAATTCGTGCCACATTCGGGCGGGAATTTCAAACTAACCAACGTTCTAACAGCTTTGTAAGAATGCCGTTCGAGTACTTAGAATGCGCTTTGAACCCACCTCGAATGATTCTTGCACATTCCGGGTGTATTAGCTTTCGAATGCAGTTCAAATGTAGTTGGAACGCAGTAGGAATACTTAGAATGCTGTTAGAATGCAGTAAGAGTATTAAGAATGCAATTCGAATGCCATACAAGTGCGGTTCGATTGCTGCCCGAATACCACCCGAAGTCTGGTCGGAAGGTGCCTCGAATGCGGTACGAATTCACCTCAAATGCAGTCAGAACGCTCCCAGAATAGCCGCCGAATATGTTTTGAATGTCTAAGAATTCAAAGAGAATGCAGCTCGAATACTTAGAATGTACTTTGAATATACCGTACGAAGAATTTTCATTCCGACAGCATTCCGGCTCATTCAAGGCACATTCAGGACATTCTGGCAGGATTTGAAGTGGCTTGCCATTTCGATTTTTCCCTCGAACGTGATCAGAATGTTTCGAATGCTGTTGGAATGCCGTAAGAATATTTAGAATGCAGTTAGAATACACTTCGAATGCCGTTCGATAGTTCTCCTCTTCAAACACACCTCAAAGGTTTTGAGCACGAGCAAAACATTCGAGCCAGCCACAAGAATGGGTCCGAATGTTTGGAATGCAGTCAGAGTTTTTAGAATGCATTTTGAATATCCCGGAATATATGAAGAATTTTCATTCTGACGGCATTCCGGCTCATTCCGCCTCTAGTGTGACCACCCTATAAAGAATACTGTCATCAGTGAGCCATAATAAATGAAACAAAGTCGATATTTGGTGTGAGACGACCAAAAATAAATAAAAATAGTAGCCTCAGGTCTAATGAGTGCAGCTTTATGCGGAAATGAGCTGTAGGTTTTCCTGAGCATCTTCCAGAACCAGCCACAGTTCTTCTGGACACTCTGATTGTCACACTCACTTCTTCATTTTGCACCAAAAATTTTCCAGTAGCCTTCATTATGTTTTCTTTTTT